>NW_027015218.1:0-11951 GCF_036934945.1 Oncorhynchus masou masou
TGGAACATCGGCCAGGAGGACCTGCTCAAACAACCCTTTCAGAGCAGGGTCAGCCCGCTGTTCTGCTACCAGGTCACCACGGGAAACAGAAAAAGGAAGGTCAGGCACACAAGTTACAGAATAGTCCGTCACCTCGCTGTTCACTACACCAGACTCAGACACGGACTCAGACATGGACTCAGACATGGACTCATTGCACGAGTCACGGCACAAGCAGTAAACACTTTGGGGAAACTCTGAGCACCTTCACCCGGCACCTCTCTGAGATGGTCCAAGGAAACCATGAGAGGTGGTGATACATCTCGCCAGACCCGCCCCCCGGCAAGGTCATTTCCTAGAATCACCGCCACCCCTATGATGACGTCACCTTGTACCAGATCTGTGGAGAGCACAAGTTTGCGTAAAGGGACAGACACAATATGCAAAACTATCTCTCGGATCAAGACACTGTGTCCCGTATCGGGGTGGCAGGGTAGCCTAGTGGTTAGAGCGTTGGACTCGTAACCGAAAGGTTGTAAGTTCAAATCCCCAAGTTGACAAGGTACAAATCTGTAGTTCTGTCCCTGAACAGGCAGTTAACCCACTGTTCCTAGGCCGTCATTGAAAATAAGAATTTGTTCTTAACTGACTTGCCTAGTTAAATAAAAAAATAAAAAGTATCCGTCTCTGGCGAAATAGATAGACACCAGTATCTCACGGGGCTTTAACTGGGACCCTCTCTTGGTTACATTTTGCAGATTTTGCCATGATCGGATTTCACATGGGAACAATAGTCAATCCTTGAGACAAGATCAGGCCCAGTAGGAAAGAATTTAGTCGCAAAACTCTCCCTGCGACCGTCACTGTGAAGACGGGGTTCCCCAAAGTGATATTTATGCATCAGCACATATTCATCAGCCAACACTGCAGCCTCCAAGACGGTCTGCACTTTATGCTCATTTATGTATGTGCCAAGGCGGTCAGGGACAGAATCTTTGAAATGCTCCATCACAACTAAACTGCACAACCGACAAAGTGCACTATCAGTTAAACTGGGCAAGTCCCGTGCAAACTCAACATAAATCGGTTTGTCAGTTTTTTTTCCAGGTTCTAAACCGCTGGTGACACACTTCAGGAACTAACTCATAGTCGTGCAGCTTTAACTTTGCCATAGTTTTGTCTATCAGCAACGGCAAGAGTTGAGTAGACTTCTTGTGCTTTCCCAGCACACATTGCAACATCAACGTACGGTCGGTATCAGGCCAATTCTTGGAATCTGTTACCCTTTCAAACAGTGAAGAAAAAACTCAGGTTCCTTTTCCCTGAATTTTGGCAGGCGCCTCAAGTGTCCAGCTACGTGAAAGAAAAGCTGAGCACGACCCCCGGAGAAATCACCGTAACTGTCATTAAGAGACATGTCAGAGAGGTTACCATCTCTGACCAAATCTAAAACGGACTTGTTGCAGCGTCAGCTTACCGCCGTTTCTTGTTTCAACCTTTTGACCTCCAACTCCATTTCCAAGGCTTGTTGCTGTTTCAACCTATCATGATCTAGTTGTAGCAACAACAGTTCCTTTTGCTGTTCAAAAGAGAAGACAGGATTAGGGGCGTTTGTAGTGGACCGAAATGTGGCCAAACCAGGAGAAAATGACTCCATTAGAATGCCGGATTCGATCAAGTTGGCCTTGAGTATGGACTTAACTGTGTCTTTCAGAGGTTTATCATCAATCTCAATGTTATAATGTGTCGCAATTCATAACAATTGGTCTTAAGTATAGCAAACCAGAAGCTCCTCCCTCGGGACTTGGAAGAATTCCTTAATGTTAGTCAAACAGTTAACCAACTATGGACGAACAACAACCTGCTCTCGCCCCAATTGAGTACATCAAACCAGACTAAAACAAAAGCAGTGTCAACCACACCGGAGAGAAAAACAATTAATGGAGCTTCCCCAAGACCTATTACTAGCTCAACCCTAGTCTTCAGACAGTTACTGCGGTGGGTAGCTCCCCCAAGACCTATTACTAGCTCAACCCTAGTCTTCAAACAGTTACTGCGGTGGGTAGCTCCCCCAAGACCTATTACTAGCTCAACCCTAGTCTTCAGACAGTTACTGCGGTGGGTAGCTTCCCCAAGACCTATTACTAGCTCAACCCTAGTCTTCAGACAGTTACTGCAGTGGGTAGCTTCTCCAAGACCTATTACTAGCTCAACCCTAGTCTTCAGACAGTTACTGCGGTGAGTAGCTTCCCCAAGACCTATTACTAGCTCAACCCTAGTCTTCAGACAGTTACTGCGGTGGGTAGCTTCCCCAAGACCTATTACTAGCTCAACCCTAGTCTTCAGACAGTTACTGCGGTGGGTAGCTTCCCCAAGACCTATTACTAGCTCAACCCTAGTCTTCAGACAGTTACTGCAGTGGGTAGCTTCCCCAAGACCTATTACTAGCTCAACCCTAGTCTTCAGACAGTTACTGCGGTGGGTAGCTTCCCCAAGACCTATTACTAGCTCAACCCTAGTCTTCAAACAGTTACTGCGGTGGGTAGCTTCTCCAAGACCTATTACTAGCTCAACCCTAGTCTTCAGACAGTTACTGCGGTGGGTAGCTTCCCCAAGACCTATTACTAGCTCAACCCTAGTCTTCAGACAGTTACTGCGGTGGGTAGCTTCTCCAAGACCTATTACTAGCTCAACCCTAGTCTTCAGACAGTTACTGTGGTGGGTAGCTTCCCCAAGACCTATTACTAGCTCAACCCTAGTCTTCAGACAGTTACTGCGGTGGGTAGCTTCCCCAAGACCTATTACTAGCTCAACCCTAGTCTTCAGACAGTTACTGCGGTGGGTAGCTTCCCCAAGACCTATTACTAGCTCAACCCTAGTCTTCAGACAGTTACTGCAGTGGGTAGCTTCCCCAAGACCTATTACTAGCTCAACCCTAGTCTTCAGACAGTTACTGCAGTGGGTAGCTTCCCCAAGACCTATTACTAGCTCAACCCTAGTCTTCAGACAGTTACTGCGGTGGGTAGCTTCCCCAAGACCTATTACTAGCTCAACCCTAGTCTTCAGACAGTTACTGCGGTGGGTAGCTCCCCCAAGACCTATTACTAGCTCAACCCTAGTCTTCAGACAGTTACTGCGGTGGGTAGCTTCCCCAAGACCTATTACTAGCTCAACCCTAGTCTTCAGACAGTTACTGCGGTGGGTAGCTTCCCCAAGACCTATTACTAGCTCAACCCTAGTCTTCAGACAGTTACTGCGGTGGGTAGCTTCCCCAAGACCTATTACTAGCTCAACCCTAGTCTTCAAACAGTTACTGCGGTGGGTAGCTTCCCCAAGACCTATTACTAGCTCAACCCTAGTCTTCAGACAGTTACTGCGGTGGGTAGCTCCCCCAAGACCTATTACTAGCTCAACCCTAGTCTTCAAACAGTTACTGCGGTGGGTAGCTCCCCCAAGACCTATTACTAGCTCAACCCTAGTCTTCAGACAGTTACTGCGGTGGGTAGCTTCTCCAAGACCTATTACTAGCTCAACCCTGGTCTTCAGACAGTTACTGTGGTGGGTAGCTTCTCCAAGACCTATTACTAGCTCAACCCTAGTCTTCAGACAGTTACTGCGGTGGGTAGCTTCCCCAAGACCTATTACTAGCTCAACCCTAGTCTTCAAACAGTTACTGCGGTGGGTAGCTCCCCCAAGACCTATTACTAGCTCAACCCTAGTCTTCAAACAGTTACTGCGGTGGGTAGCTTCCCCAAGACCTATTACTAGCTCAACCCTAGTCTTCAGACAGTTACTGCGGTGGGTAGCTTCTCCAAGACCTATTACTAGCTCAACCCTAGTCTTCAAACAGTTACTGCGGTGGGTAGCTTCCCCAAGACCTATTACTAGCTCAACCCTAGTCTTCAGACAGTTACTGCGGTGGGTAGCTTCCCCAAGACCTATTACTAGCTCAACCCTAGTCTTCAGACAGTTACTGCAGTGGGTAGCTTCCCCAAGACCTATTACTAGCTCAACCCTAGTCTTCAGACAGTTACTGCGGTGGGTAGCTTCCCCAAGACCTATTACTAGCTCAACCCTAGTCTTCAGACAGTTACTGTGGTGGGTAGCTTCCCAAGACCTATTACTAGCTCAACCCTAGTCTTCAGACAGTTACTGTGGTGGGTAGCTTCCCCAAGACCTATTACAAGCTCAACCCTAGTCTTCAGACAGTTACTGCGGTGGGTAGCTTCCCAAGACCTATTACTAGCTCAACCCTAGTCTTCAGACAGTTACTGCGGTGGGTAGCTTCCCCAAGACCTATTACTAGCTCAACCCTAGTCTTCAGACAGTTACTGCAGTGGGTAGCTTCTCCAAGACCTATTACTAGCTCAACCCTAGTCTTCAGACAGTTACTGCGGTGGGTAGCTTCCCCAAGACCTATTACTAGCTCAACCCTAGTCTTCAAACAGTTACTGCGGTGGGTAGCTCCCCCAAGACCTATTACTAGCTCAACCCTAGTCTTCAGACAGTTACTGCGGTGGGTAGCTTCCCCAAGACCTATTACTAGCTCAACCCTAGTCTTCAGACAGTTACTGCAGTGGGTAGCTTCCCCAAGACCTATTACTAGCTCAACCCTAGTCTTCAGACAGTTACTGCGGTGGGTAGCTTCCCAAGACCTATTACTAGCTCAACCCTAGTCTTCAGACAGTTACTGCGGTGGGTAGCTCCCCAAGACCTATTACTAGCTCAACCCTAGTCTTCAGACAGTTACTGCGGTGGGTAGCTTCCCCAAGACCTATTACTAGCTCAACCCTAGTCTTCAGACAGTTACTGCAGTGGGTAGCTTCCCCAAGACCTATTACTAGCTCAACCCTAGTCTTCAGACAGTTACTGCAGTGGGTAGCTTCCCCAAGACCTATTACTAGCTCAACCCTAGTCTTCAGACAGTTACTGCGGTGGGTAGCTTCCCCAAGACCTATTACTAGCTCAACCCTAGTCTTCAGACAGTTACTGTGGTGGGTAGCTTCCCCAAGACCTATTACTAGCTCAACCCTAGTCTTCAGACAGTTACTGCGGTGGGTAGCTTCCCCAAGACCTATTACTAGCTCAACCCTAGTCTTCAGACAGTTACTGCAGTGGGTAGCTTCCCCAAGACCTATTACTAGCTCAACCCTAGTCTTCAGACAGTTACTGCAGTGGGTAGCTTCCCAAGACCTATTACTAGCTCAACCCTAGTCTTCAGACAGTTACTGTGGTGGGTAGCTTCCCCAAGACCTATTACTAGCTCAACCCTAGTCTTCAGACAGTTACTGCGGTGGGTAGCTTCCCCAAGACCTATTACTAGCTCAACCCTAGTCTTCAGACAGTTACTGCAGTGGGTAGCTTCTCCAAGACCTATTACTAGCTCAACCCTAGTCTTCAAACAGTTACTGCGGTGGGTAGCTCCCCCAAGACCTATTACTAGCTCAACCCTAGTCTTCAAACAGTTACTGCGGTGGGTAGCTTCCCCAAGACCTATTACTAGCTCAACCCTAGTCTTCAGACAGTTACTGCAGTGGGTAGCTTCCCCAAGACCTATTACTAGCTCAACCCTAGTCTTCAGACAGTTACTGTGGTGGGTAGCTTCCCCAAGACCTATTACTAGCTCAACCCTAGTCTTCAGACAGTTACTGCGGTGGGTAGCTTCCCCAAGACCTATTACTAGCTCAACCCTAGTCTTCAGACAGTTACTGCGGTGGGTAGCTCCCCCAGGACCTATTACTAGCTCAACCCTAGTCTTCAGACAGTTACTGCGGTGGGTAGCTTCCCCAAGACCTATTACTAGCTCAACCCTAGTCTTCAGACAGTTACTGCGGTGGGTAGCTCCCCCAAGACCTATTACTAGCTCAACCTAGTCTTCAAACAGTTACTGCGGTGGGTAGCTTCCCCAAGACCTATTACTAGCTCAACCCTAGTCTTCAGACAGTTACTGCGGTGGGTAGCTTCCCCAAGACCTATTACTAGCTCAACCCTAGTCTTCAAACAGTTACTGCGGTGGGTAGCTCCCCCAAGACCTATTACTAGCTCAACCCTAGTCTTCAGACAGTTACTGCGGTGGGTAGCTCCCCCAAGACCTATTACTAGCTCAACCCTAGTCTTCAAACAGTTACTGCGGTGGGTAGCTTCCCCAAGACCTATTACTAGCTCAACCCTAGTCTTCAGACAGTTACTGCGGTGGGTAGCTTCCCCAAGACCTATTACTAGCTCAACCCTAGTCTTCAGACAGTTACTGCAGTGGGTAGCTTCCCCAAGACCTATTACTAGCTCAACCCTAGTCTTCAGACAGTTACTGCGGTGGGTAGCTTCTCCAAGACCTATTACTAGCTCAACCCTAGTCTTCAGACAGTTACTGCGGTGGGTAGCTCCCCAAGACCTATTACTAGCTCAACCCTAGTCTTCAGACAGTTACTGCGGTGGGTAGCTTCCCCAAGACCTATTACTAGCTCAACCCTAGTCTTCAGACAGTTACTGCGGTGGGTAGCTTCCCCAAGACCTATTACTAGCTCAACCCTAGTCTTCAAACAGTTACTGCGGTGGGTAGCTTCCCCAAGACCTATTACTAGCTCAACCCTAGTCTTCAAACAGTTACTGCGGTGGGTAGCTTCCCCAAGACCTATTACTAGCTCAACCCTAGTCTTCAGACAGTTACTGCGGTGGGTAGCTTCCCCAAGACCTATTACTAGCTCAACCCTAGTCTTCAGACAGTTACTGTGGTGGGTAGCTTCCCCAAGACCTATTACTAGCTCAACCCTAGTCTTCAGACAGTTACTGCGGTGGGTAGCTTCCCCAAGACCTATTACTAGCTCAACCCTAGTCTTCAAACAGTTACTGCGGTGGGTAGCTTCCCCAAGACCTATTACTAGCTCAACCCTAGTCTTCAGACAGTTACTGCGGTGGGTAGCTCCCCAAGACCTATTACTAGCTCAACCCTAGTCTTCAGACAGTTACTGCGGTGGGTAGCTCCCCCAAGACCTATTACTAGCTCAACCCTAGTCTTCAGACAGTTACTGCGGTGGGTAGCTCCCCCAAGACCTATTACTAGCTCAACCCTAGTCTTCAAACAGTTACTGCGGTGGGTAGCTCCCCCAAGACCTATTACTAGCTCAACCCTAGTCTTCAGACAGTTACTGCGGTGGGTAGCTTCCCCAAGACCTATTACTAGCTCAACCCTAGTCTTCAGACAGTTACTGCGGTGGGTAGCTTCTCCAAGACCTATTACTAGCTCAACCCTAGTCTTCAAACAGTTACTGCGGTGGGTAGCTTCCCCAAGACCTATTACTAGCTCAACCCTAGTCTTCAGACAGTTACTGCGGTGGGTAGCTTCCCCAAGACCTATTACTAGCTCAACCCTAGTCTTCAGACAGTTACTGCAGTGGGTAGCTTCCCCAAGACCTATTACTAGCTCAACCCTAGTCTTCAGACAGTTACTGCGGTGGGTAGCTTCCCCAAGACCTATTACTAGCTCAACCCTAGTCTTCAAACAGTTACTGCGGTGGGTATTTGCTCACTGTCACAGACAAAGCTCCCAGGTGGTTACCCCTCTGAGCCACGGATGTGCCAGGATGAACTCATTTTGGCCTGGGCGGCCAGTACTAGGAAGAGTCTTGGTGGTTCTTCTTCCATTTAAGAATGATGGAGGCCACTGTGTTATTAGGGACCTTCGATGCTGCAGAAATGTTTTGGTATCCTTCCCCAGATCTGTGCCTCGACACAATCCTGTCTCAGTGCTCTACGGACAATTCCTTCGACCTCATGGCTTGGTATTTGCTCTGACATGCACTGTCAACTGTGGGACCTTATACAGACAGGTGTGGCCTTTCCAAATCATGTCCAATCAACTGAATTTGCCACAGGTGGACTGCTGAAAGGTGAATTCATCTCCCAGTGTCTGGTGGAAAGCAGACTGAACCAGGTTTTCCTCTAGAATTGTTCCTGTGCTTAGCTCCATTACGTTTATTTTTTATCCTGAAAAACTTCCCAGTCCTTAACGATTACAAGCATACCCATAACATGATGCAGCCACCACTATGCTTGAAAACATGGAGAGTGGTACTCCATAATGTCTCCCTCCAGGGATTGTGTCCAGATCCTTGAGACATGGCCGTGCCTTATCCTGCTGAAACTTTACGTACCTCCCATGTTAACTTCAATATTTGTGCATAAAGCCATTTCTCGCATAATTAATTTTGATCCGTCTGCATTTATAAAATTGCACCAAAAACTTCCTGTTTCGGTCATGATTTATTTTTATATGGTATGACTGCTAGCATTAAAACTGTGGATGGAAACATGGTTACTAACTCCAACCTGCCCTGTGTAGAAACCTCTGGCACTTCAACAACATGACTCAATGACTCCAACCTGCCCTGTGTAGAAACCTTTGGCACTTCAACCAGTTGTCAACGGTCTAATAAGGCTAACCATCCCTTACACATCATATGATTTAAATCCTTTGGTTTTCTCACAACATGACACAAACGTATCCTGGGTGGTGGTGGACATCTTTGAGACAAACCAGTTGTCATCTATAATATAGTCAGTTGAGGCCACTCATCTTTCTGAGCGTCTACGTCACCCTGCGTTCTCACCTGTTAACACCCAGTAGTGGTCATTCTTTCTCACCTGGGTTTGTTATGGTTGTCCTTTGATCCAAACCATCCTTTGTGTTTCTGGTCCGGGCCAGAGTCAGAGTTCGAGGCCTGTTCAGACTCATCCAGACAGTTCCTGCTCCGGCTGTCTCTGTCTGACTCCTCCCTGGCCCCATCGCCCATCCCCTGGCCAGCCTGCTCCAGGGCCGCTGCGATGGCCACCTTCTCCTCTTTCCCTGCCTTGTCAAAGGACCAGCGCCGGCCATCTGCAGCGGGACCTTTGGGGAGGAGGACAGGGAGCTCCTCTCTCCGCTGGTTGAGGTTCTGGAGGGATTGGGACAGAGGCAGGTTCTTCTTCACCAGGGCTAGTGGATCTAAGGGCACTACAGGGTTCCCCGGGCAAGGGTCCAAGATGGTGTTGTACACATGGCTTCCATTGATGCAGACAGGCTGAGGCACAGGGATGTTGATCTCTCCAGACTCGTCAGTGAACTCACATGTGTAGGAGGCCAGCTTGGGAGATGACTCTGCCGTATGATCTGTGGAGGGGAGAGAGACAGATGCTCGTGCGTGAATAGCATGTCTTTTCATGACAGGAAAAGTCAAGCAAAGAGCGACAATGTATTCAATAAAACAATTAAAGTAGGGGGATGGGGATGGGATAGTGGAGTGGTAGTGGAGTGGAAGTGGGTGGTAGATGGGGGATGGGGTAATGGGGTGGTAGTGGAGTGTTAGACGGGGAATGGGGTGGTAGATGGGGGAAGGGGTAGTGGGGTGGTAGATGGAGTAAAGGGGTGGTAGATGGGGTAGTGGGGTGGTAGATGGGGTAGTGGGGTGGTAGATGGGGGGTGGGGTAGTGGGGTGGTAGTGGAGTGGTAGATGGGGTAGTGGGGTGGTAGATAGGGTAGTGGGGTGGTAGATGGGGTAGTGGGGTGGTAGATGGGGTAGTGTGGTGGTAGATGGGGTAGTGGGGTGGTAGTGGGCTGGTAGATGGGTTAGTGGGGTGGTAGATGGGGGATGGTGTAGTAGGGTGGTAGATGGGGTAGGGGAGTGGTAGATGGGATAGTGGAGTGGTAGATGGGGTAGTGGGGTGGTAGATGGGGGATGGTGTAGTGGGATAGTAGTGGGATGGTAGATGGGGTAGTGGTGTGGTAGATGGTCGGATGGTGTAGTGGGGTGGTAGATGGGGTAGTGGGGTGGAAGATGGGGTAGTGGGGTGGTAGATGGGGTAGTGGGGTGGTAGATGGGGTGGTGGGGTGGTAGATGGTGGTAGTAGGGTGGTAGCTGGGGGAGGGGGTGGTAGATAGTGGTGGAGTGGTAGATGGTGGTAGTGTGGTGGTAGATGGGGGATGGGGTAGTGGGGTGGTAGATGGTGGTGGTAGTGGGGTGGTAGATGGTGGTAGTAGATGGGGGATAGGGTAGTGGAGTGGTAGATAGTGGTAGTGGGGTGGTAGATGGTGGTGGAGTGGTAAATGGTGGTAGTGTGGTGGTAGATGGGGGATGGGGTAGTGGGGTGTTAGATGGTGGTAGTGGGGTGGTATATGGTGGTAGTGTGGTAGAGGGTGATAGATGGGGGATGGGGTAGTGGGGTGGTAGATGGTGGTAGTGGGGTGGTAGATGGTGGTAGAGTGGTGGTAGATGGGGGATGGGGTAGTGGGGTGGTAGATAGTGGTGGAGTGGTAGATGGTGGTAGTGGGGTGGTAGATGGTGGTAGTGGGGTGGTAGATGGTGGTGGAGTGGTAGATGGTGGTGGAGTGGTGGATGGTGGTAGAGTGGTGGTAGATGGGGGATGGGGTAGTGGGGTGGTAGATGGTGGTAGCGGGGTGGTAGATGGGGGATGGGGTAGTGGGGTGGTAGATGGTGGTAGTGTGGTGGTAGATGGGGGGATGGGGTAGTGGGGTGGTAGATGGTGGTAGTGTGGTGGTAGATGGGGGATGGGGTAGTGGGGTGGTAGATGGTGGTATTGTGGTGGTAGATGGGGGATGGGGTAGTGGGGTGGTAGATGGTGGTAGTGTGGTGGTAGATGGGGGATGGGGTAGTGGGGTGGTAGATGGTGGTAGTGTGGTGGTAGATGGGGGATGGGGTAGTGGGGTGGTAGATGGTGGTAGTGTGGTGGTAGATGGGGGATGGGGTAGTGGGGTGGTAGATGGTGGTAGAGTGGTAGATGGTGGTGGAGTGGTGGATGGTGGTAGAGTGGTGGTAGATGGTGGTAGTGGGTGACGGGGGGGACGTAGATGGTGGTAGAGTGGTAGATGGTGGTAGAGTGGTGGTAGATGGGGGATGGGGTAGTGGGGTGGTAGATGGTGGTAGTGTGGTGGTAGATGGGGGATGGGGTAGTGGGGTGGTAGATGGTGGTAGTGTGGTGGTAGATGGGGGATGGGGTAGTGGAGTGTTAGATGGTGGTAGTGTGGTGGTAGATGGGGGATGGGGTAGTGGGGTGTTAGATGGTGGTAGTGGAGTGGTATATGGTGGTAGTGTGGTAGAGGGTGATAGATGGGGGATGGGGTAGTGGGGTGGTAGATGGTGGTAGTGGGGTGGTAGATGGGGGATGGGGTAGTGGGGTGGTAGATGGTGGTGGAGTGGTAGATGGTGGTAGATGGGGGATGGGGTAGTGGGGTGGTAGATGGTGGTAGTGGGGTGGTAGATGGGGGATGGGGTAGTGGGGTGTTAGATGGTGGTAGTGGGGTGGTAGATGGTGGTAGAGTGGTAGATGGTGGTGGAGTGGTAGATGGTGGTAGTGTGGTGGTAGATGGGGGATGGGGTAGTGGGGTTAGATGGTAGTGGAGTGGTAGATGGTGGTAGTGGGGATGGTAGATGAGTGGTAGAGTGGTGGAGTGGTAGATGGTGGGGTAGTGTGGGTGGTAGTGGAGGTGTAGATGGTGGTAGATGGGGTGGTAGATGGTGGTAGATGGGGAGTGGTGGTAGATGGTGGTAGGGGGGTGGTATGGTGGTAGGTGGTAGATGGTGGTAGTGGGTGTAGATGGGGTGGTAGATGGTGGTAGAGATGGTGGTAGATGGTGGTAGATGGGGTGGGGTAGATGGGGTGGTATGGTGCAGTGGGGTAGATGGTGGTGGAGTGGTAGATGGTGGTAGTGTGGTGGTAGATGGGGGGATGGGGTAGTGGGGTGGTAGATGGTGATGTAGTGGGGTGGTAGATGGGGTGGGGTAGTGGGGTGGTAGATGGTGGTGGAGTGGTAGATGGTGGTGGAGTGGTAGATGGTGGTAGTGGGTGGTAGATGGTAGATGGGGGATGGGGGATGGGGGGTGGGTAGATGGGGTGGTAGATGGTGGTAGTGGGGTGGTAGATGGGGGATGGGGTAGTGGGGTGGTAGATGGTGGTAGTGGGGTGGTAGATGGGGTAGTGGG
>NW_027015219.1:0-10000 GCF_036934945.1 Oncorhynchus masou masou
TTATCTCACTGTTATATTATCTCACTGTTAACTTTAACTCACTGTTATATTTAACTCACTGTTACCTTTAACTCACTGTTACCTTTAACTCACTGTTATATTTAACTCACTGTTACCTTTAACTCACTGTTACCTTTAACTCACTGTTACCTTTAACTCACTGTTACCTTTAACTCACTGTTACCTTTAACTCACTGTTACCTTTAAACCACTGTTATATTTATATATATACCTTTATCTCACTGTTACCTTTAACTCACTGTTACCTTTAACTCACTGTTACCTTTAACTCACTGTTACCTTTAACTCACTGTTACCTTTAACTCACTGTTATATTATCTCACTGTTGCCTTTAACTCACTGTTACCTTTAACTCACTGTTACCTTTAACTCACTGTTACCTTTAACTCACTGTTACCTTTAACTCACTGTTATATTATCTCACTGTTATATTATCTCACTGTTACCTTTAACTCACTGTTATATTATCTCACTGCTATATTATCTCACTGTTAACTTTAACTCACTGATATATTAACTCACTGTTATATTATCTCACTGTTACCTTTAACTCACTGTTATATTATCTCACTGTTATATTTTAACTCAGCATTTCACTGTTATATATTCTCACTGTTATATTATCTCACTGTTACCTTTAACTCACTGTTACCTCACTGTTATCTTTAACTCACTGTTATCTTGAACTCACTGTTACCTTTAACTCACTGTTATCTTTAACTCACTGTTATCTTTAACTCACTGTTATATTTAACTCACTATTATATTTAACTCACTGTTATCTTTAACTCACTGTTATCTTTAACTCACTGTTATCTTTAACTCACTGTTATATTTAACTCACTGTTATCTTTAACTCACTGTTATCTTTAACTCACTGTTATCTTTAACTCACCGTTACCTTTAACTCACTGTTACCTTTAACTCACTGTTACCTAACTGTTATCTTTAACTCACTGTTATCTTTAACTCACTGTTATCTTTAACTCGCTGTTATCTTTAACTCACCGTTATCTTTAACTTAGCATTTCACTGTTATCTTTAACTCACTGTTATCTTTAACTTCTTATAACGGGGTCAGTATTGAGTAGCTTGGATGAATAAGGTGCCCAGAGTAAACTGCCTGCTACACAGGCCCAACTCAAAGATATGCATATTACTCGTAGATTTGGATAGAAAACACTGATTTTTCTAAAACGGTTTGAATGATGTCTGTGAGTATAACAGAACTCATATGGCAGGCAAAAACCTGAAAAAAAAATCTAACCGGGGAAGTGGGAAATCTGAGGTTTGTAGGTTTGCCTATCCAATATACAGTGTCTATGGGGTCATATTGCACTTCCTAAGGCTTCCACTAGATGTCAACACTCTTTAGAACCTTGTTTCATGCTTTTTCTGTGAAGGAATGAGAGCTGTTTTGAGTCAGGGTCTGGTAAGTGCCATAGCTCACTCAGGCGCACTAGCGTGAGATGTAACTGTGTTCCTTTTCATTTCTATAAGACAAAGTAATTCTGCGGTTGAAACATTATTGAAGATTTATGTTAAAAACAGCCTAAAGATTGATTCTATACTTCGTTTGACATGTTTCTACGAACTGTAATGGAATTTTGACTTTCGTCTGGCCTCGTGTCATAAATTTGGATTTTGGACTTAAATGAAAGACTTTATCGAACATTTATTGTGTAACTGGGATTCTAGTTGGAGTGCATTCTGATGAAGATCATCAAAGGTAAGTGAATATTTATAATGCTATTTCTGACTTCTGTTGACTCCACAACATGGCAGGTACCTGTTTGTCTTGTTTTTGTGTCTGAGCTCACTGTTACTCAGATTATAGCATGGTGTGCTTTTTCCGTAAAAAAATGAAACTGACACAGCGGTTGCATTAAGGAGAAGTTTATCTATAATTCCATGTATAATAGTTGTATCTTTTATCAATGTTTATTATAAGTATTTCTGTAAATTGATGTGGTTCTCTGCAAAATCACCAGATGTTTTGGAGGCAAAACATTACTGAACATAACTAGTTGTCAATGTAAACTAAGGTTTTTTGGATATAAATACGAACTTTATCGAACAAAACAAACATGTACCGTGTAACATGAAGTCCTGTGAGTGTCATCAAAGGTTAGTGATTCATTTTATCAAAATGTCTGCTTTTTGTGACTCCTCTCTTTGGCTGGAAATAATGTCTGTGTTTTTCTGTGACTAGGTACTGACCTAACATAATCAGATGGTGTGCTTTCGTCATAAAGCGTTTTTGAAATGGGACACTGTTGTGGGATTAACAACAAGTTTATCTTTAAAATGATGTAATATACTTGTATGTTTGAGGAATTTTAAATATGATATTTCTGTTGTTTGAATTTGGCGCCCTGCACTTTCACTGGCTGTTGTCAAGTCGATCCCGTTCACAGGATTTCAGCATTAAGAATTAACTCTGCATTTCACTGTTATCTTTAACTCTGCATTTCACTGTTATCTTAAACTCACTGTCATCATAAACTCCCTGTTATCTTTAACTCACTGTCATCTTTAACTCACTGTTATCTTAAACTCACTGTCATCTTTAACTCACTGTTATCTTTAACTCTGCATTTCACTGTTATCTTAAACTCACTGTTATCTTAAACTCACTGTTATCTTTAACTCTGCATTTCACTGTTATCTTAAACTCACTGTTATCTTAAACTCACTGTCATCTTTAACTCACTGTTATCTTTAACTCACTGTCATGTTTAACGCCCTGTTATCTTTAACTCTGCATTTCACTGTTATCTTAAACTCACTGTTATCTTTAACTCCCTGTTATGTTTAACTCACTGTTATATTTAACTCTGCATTTCACTGTTATATTTAACTCACTGTTATCTTTAACTCAGCATTTCACTGTTATATTTAACTCACTGTTATCTTTAACTCAGCATTTCACTGTTATATTTAACTCACTGTCATCTTTAACTCCCTGTTATGTTTAACTCACTGTTATATTTAACTCTGCATTTCACTGTTATATTTAACTCACTGTTATCTTTAACTCAGCATTTCACTGTTATATTTAACTCACTGTTATCTTTAACTCAGCATTTCACTGTTATATTTAACTCACTGTTATCTTTAACTCACTGTTATCTTAAACTCCCTGTTCTCTTAAACTCCCTGTTATCTTTAACTCAGCATTTCACTGTTATATTTAACTCACTGTTATCTTTAACTCAGCATTTCACTGTTATATTTAACTCACTGTTATCTTTAACTCAGCATTTCACTGTTATATTTAACTCACTGTTATCTTAAACTCACTGTTATCTTAAACTCACTGTCATGTTTAACGCCCTGTTATCTTTAACTCTGCATTTCACTGTTATATTTAACTCACTGTTATCTTAAACTCACTGTTATCTTAAACTCACTGTCATGTTTAACTCACTGTTATCTTTAACTCTGCATTTCACTGTTATATTTAACTCACTGTTATCTTAAACTCACTGTTATCTTTAACTCACTGTCATCTTTAACTCACTGTTATCTTTAATTCACTGTTATCTTTAACTCACTGTTATCTTAAACTCACTGTTATCTTAAACTCACTGTCATGTTTAACGCCCTGTTATCTTTAACTCAGCATTTCACTGTTATATTTAACTCACTGTTATCTTTAACTCAGCATTTCACTGTTATATTTAACTCACTGTTATCTTTAACTCACTGTTATCTTAAACTCCCTGTTATCTTAAACTCCCTGTTATCTTTAACTTAGCATTTCACTGTTATATTTAACTCACTGTTATCTTTAACTCAGCATTTCACTGTTATATTTAACTCACTGTTATCTTTAACTCAGCATTTCACTGTTATATTTAACTCACTGTTATCTTAAACTCACTGTTATCTTAAACTCACTGTCATGTTTAACGCCCCTGTTATCTTTAACTCTGCATTTCACTGTTATATTTAACTCACTGTTATCTTAAACTCACTGTTATCTTAAACTCACTGTCATGTTTAACTCACTGTTATCTTTAACTCTGCATTTCACTGTTATATTTAACTCACAGTTATCTTAAACTCACTGTTATCTTTAACTCACTGTCATCTTTAACTCACTGTTATCTTTAATTCACTGTTATCTTTGACTCACTGTTATCTTAAACTCACTGTTATCTTAAACTTACTGTCATGTTTAACGCCCTGTTATCTTTAACTCAGCATTTCACTGTTATATTTAACTCACTGTTATCTTAAACTCACTGTTATCTTAAACTCACTGTCATGTTTAACGCCCTGTTATCTTTAACTCAGCATTTCACTGTTATATTTAACTCACTGTTATCTTAAACTCACTGTCATGTTTAACGCCCTGTTATCTTTAACTCTGCATTTCACTGTTATATTTAACTCTCTGTTATCTTAAACTCACTGTTATCTTAAACTCACTGTCATCTTTAACTCCCTGTTATCTTTAACTCTGCATTTCACTGTTATATTTAACTCTCTGTTATGTTTAACTCACTGTTATCTTTAATTCACTGTTATATTTAACTCAGCATTTCACTGTTATGTTTAACTCACTGTTATATTTACAGTGCCTTGCGAAAGTATTCGGCCCCCTTGAACTTTGCAACCTTTTGCCACATTTCAGGCTTCAAACATAAAGATATAAAACTGTATTTGTTTGTGAAGAATCAACAACAAGTGGGACACAATCATGAAGTGGAACGACATTTGTTGGATATTTCAAACTATTTTAACCTGTTGATGCTCTGGGGGCGCTATTTCATTTTTGGATGAAAAACGTTCCCGTTTTAAACAAGATATTTTGTCACAAAAAGATGCTCGACTATGCATATAATTGATAGCTTTCGAAAGAAAACACTCTGACGTGTCCAGAACTACCAAGATATTTTCTGTGCGTGCCCTAGAACGTGAGCCAGGCAAAACCAAGATGAGACGGCATCCAGGAAATGAGCAGGATTTTGAGGCTCTGTTTTCCATTGTCTCCTTATATGGCTGTGAATGCGAGGAGGAATGAGCCTGCCCTTTCTGTCGTTTCCCCAAGGTGTCTGCAGCATTGTAACGTATTTGTAGGCAGATCATTGGAAGATTGACCATAAGAGACCACATTTACCAGGTGTCCGCCCGGTGTCCTGCGCGAAATTGGTGCGCAAAAGACAGCTGCCAGTATTTTTCCATGGGATACAGAGGAAAGCAAGCTTCCACGAAACTGCATATCAATGAAGAGATATGTGAAAAAACACCTTGAGGATTGATTCCAAACAACGTTTGCCATGTTTTGGTCGATATTATGTAGTTAATCCGGAAAAAGTTTTACGTTGTAGGTGACTGAATTTTCGGTTCGTTTCGGTAGCCAGACGCAATGTAGAAAACGGAACGATTTCTCCTACACACAGACGCTTTCAGGAAAAACTGCGCATTTGGTATGTAACTGAGAGTCTCCTCATTGAAAACATCAGAAGCTCTTCAAAGGTAAATGATTTTATTTATTTGGTTATCTGGTTTTTGTGAAAATGTTGCATGCTAAATGCTACTCAAAATGCTATGCTAGCTTTGCATACTCTTACATAAATTAGTCAATTTCTATGGTTCAAAAGCATATTTTGAAAATCTGAGATGACAGTGTTGTTAAGAAAAGGCTAAGCTTGAGAGAAGACGCATTATTTTCATTTTATTTGCGATTTTCAGAAATCGTTAACGTTGCGTTATGCTAATGAGCCTGAGGCTTTAAGTCACGATCCCGGATCCGGGATAGGGAGTTCCAAGAGGTTTTAACAAATCAAAAACTGAAAAATTGGGCGTGCAAAATTATTCAGCCCCTTTACTTTCAGTGCAGCAAACTCTCTCCAGAAGTTCAGTGAGGATCTCTGAATGATCCAATGTTGACCTAAATGACTAATGATGATAAATACAATCCTCATGTGTGTAATCAAGTCTCCGTATAAATGCACCTGCACTGTGACAGTCTCAGAGGTCCGTTAAAAGCGCAGAGAGCATCATGAAGAACAAGGAACACACCAGGCAGGTCCGAGATACTGTTGTGAAGAAGTTTAAAGCCGGATTTGGATACAAAAAGATTTCCCAAGCTTTAAACATCCCAAGGAGCACTGTGCAAGCGATAATATTGAAATGGAAGGAGTATCAGACCACTGCAAATCTACCAAGACCTGGCCGTCCTCTAAACTTTCAGCTCATACAAGGAGAAGACTGATCAGAGATGCAGCCAAGAGGCCCATGATCACTCTGGATGAACTGCAGAGATCTACAGCTGAGGTGGGAGACTCTGTCCATAGGACAACAATCAGTCGTATATTGAACAAATCTGGCCTTTATGGAAGAGTGGCAAGAAGAAAGCCATTTCTTAAAGATATCCATAAAAAGTGTTGTTTAAAGTTTGCCACACGCCACCTGGGAGACACACCAAACATGTGGAAGAAGATGCTCTGGTCAGATGAAACCAAAATTGAACTTTTTGGCAACAATGCAAAACGTTATGTTTGGCGTAAAAGCAACACAGCTCATCAACCACAACACACCATCCCCACTGTCAAACATGGTGGTGGCAGCATCATGGTTTGGGCCTACTTTTTTTCAGCAGGGACAGGGAAGATGGTTAAAATTGATGGGAAGATGGATGGAGCGAAATACAGGACCATTCTAGAAGAAAACCTGATGGAGTCTGCAAAAGACCTGAGACTGGGACGGAGATTTGTCTTCCAACAAGACAATGATCCAAAACATAAAGCAAAATCTACAATGGAATGGTTCAAAAATAAACATATCCAGGTGTTAGAATGGCCAAGTCAAAGTCCAGACCTGAATCCAATCGAGAATCTGTGGAAAGAACTGAAAACTGCTGCTCACAAATGCTCTCCATCCAACCTCACTGAGCTCGAGCTGTTTTGCAAGGAGGAATGGGAAAAGATTTCAGCCTCTCGATGTGCAAAACTGATAGAGACATACCCCAAGCAACTTACAGCTGTAATCGCAGCAAAAGGTGGCGCTACAAAGTATTAACTTAAGGGGGCTGAATAATTTTGCACGCCCAATTTTTCAGTTTTTGATTTGTTAAAAATTTTGAAATATCCAAAAATGTCGTTCCACTTCATGATTGTGTCCCACTTGTTGTTGATTCTTCACAAAAAAATACAGTTTTATATCTTTATGTTTGAAGCCTGAAATGTGGCAAAAGTTCGCAAAGTTCAAGGGGGCCGAATACTTTCGCAAGGCACTGTAACTCTGCATTTCACTGTTATCTTTAACTCACTGTTATCTTTAACTCACTGTTATATTTAACTCAGCATTTCACTGTTATATTTAACTCACTGTTATATTTAACTCTGCATTTCACTGTTATATTTAACTCACAGTCATATTATATTTAACTCACTGTTATATTTAACTCACTGTTATATTTAAATCACAGTTATGTTATATTTAACTCACTGTTATATTTAACTCACAGTTATATTATATTTAACTAACTGTTATATTTAACTCACTGTTATATTTAACTCACAGTTATATTTAACTCACAGTTATATTATATTTAACTCACTGTTATCTTTAACTCTGCATTTCACTGTTAGTCTCCACCTGTTGTTTACGAAGCTTGTTCTCTACTTTTGCATATTTTTTTAGTGATGTCACACATTCTGTTGTTTGGGCGTAAACTGTACTAGTTTTCCTTTCAAATTGTGAAATACTCCAGTGTCATGGTGGTTTTTTAGGGGGTTTTGAAAACATATTTTCGAGTGAGCAACCTGGGGTGGGGTCTGCGGTTGTTTATAACGTGAGTTCCAATGGAGAAGAATAGGAGGGTTGATATCCAAGTGCAGCTCTCGTAACCTGGAAGGCAACTGAACACACAGGGATACATTACCCCCTGTTTCAATAGACCTGGGGCTGCTCTCACACATCGCTGATCACTAACACATTGTTCCTGTAACGAATCATCTAACCATCATTTAAATTGTTTGACAATAACATGTTATTCATGTTTTTTGTTTTTTGGAGAGTAAAAAAAATGTTGTGGTTCATTTGTGTTATTACGTTTGAGGGACTGTACTGAGGTGAGTGGCTTATTCAAATCAAATCACATTGTATTGGTCACAAACACATGGTTAGCAGATGTTACTGCGAGTGTAGAGAAATGCTTGTGCTTCTAGTTCCGACAATGCAGCAATATCTAACAAGAAATCTAACAATTCCACAACAACTACCTAATACACACAAATCTAAGTAAAGGGATGGAATAAGAATATGTACATACAGTGCCTTGAGAAAGTATTCGGCCCCCTTGAACTTTGCGACCTTTTGCCACATTTCAGGCTTCAAACATAAATATATAAAACTGTATTTTTTTGTGAAGAATCAACAACAAGTGGGACACAATCATGAAGTGGAACGACATTTATTGGATATTTCAAACTTTTTTAACAAATCAAAAACTGAAAAATTGGGAGTGCAAAATTATTCAGCCCCCTTAAGTTAATACCTTTTAGCGCCACCTTTTGCTGCGATTACAGCTGTATGTCGCTTGGGGTATGTCTCTATCAGTTTTGCACATCGAGAGACTGAAATGTTTTACGATTACACCATGAGTCGTTAATCATGAAACATACACCCCTGCCCTTCTCCTTACCGGAGAAATGCATATTCCTGTCGGCACGACACACAAAGAATCGAGGATGCTGAGGATGCTGGGGAAAGGAGACCGAGGGGATGTGTGTGTGTGTGTGTGTGTGTGTGTGTGTGTGTGTGTGTGTGTGTGTGTGTGTGTGTGTGTGTGTGTGTGTGTGTGTGTGTGTGTGTGTGTGTGTGTGTGTGTGTGTGTGTGTGTGTGTGTGTGCTATCGCCACAGAGTGAACTGTAACTTTCAACTGATGCTTTCATTGGATGTTGACGCAGCATTGTGAGTGTTTTCTTCGTTAGAGAGTTAAGGGCCTTTAGGGTTAGGGGGGAAGGGTTAGCTAACATTCTACGTAGTTGCAAAATAGCCTAAGAAGTTATAATTAGTTCGAAAGTTTGTAATTAGCTACAAAATCGAAAGTTGTCTGTAATGAGATTCAAACTGTCAACTTTTGCCTTTTTAAGTAAATCAAATCAAGTAACCGTCTGTCTTATGTAACCATACCAAACGTAACATATCTGACTAATTTAAGTGTTTCCTGGATTTACCTTTAGTATGTTACGTCTAGTCTATGAGACCAGGCTGAACTAAGAGGATGTTAAAGCTCCCTGACTATAATGAGTAGAGAGGATCAAGGTCCAGGGGGAAAACAGGAATTAAATGGGGCACACTTATGATACCAGTAAACTTTGGCCAATCTCTGCAATATTTAGCTGACATTGAGCTGCAGTGCCTGGGCCTCAGTCGGAGCTGTGTTACACTAATGAGAAGCGTCAAGCCATCTTACTCGGCGTGACGGATACGGGGAGACTCTACTCTACCCAGGAGATGGACCCAGCACTCTATTAGAAGTTAGTGAGGATGCTAACTGCTCAGATCTGCACGAGGACAGACCACTGCCAAACATTTCAATGAGTTACACACTTGAGTTTGCAAAGGAACATTTGGTACTGCGTTGCAGGACCGTCTTTCACTCGCAACCCAGCCTCTTCAGTGTTGTTTAAAATCAACCCTCCCCACCTTCCTTCTTTATCTCTCTCTCTCCTCTCTCTCTCTTGGCCTCTCTCTCTCTCTCTCTCTCTCTCTCTCTCTGTCTGTCTCTTTCTATTTATCTCTCTGTCTCTCTCTCCTCCCTCTCTCTCACTCTCTCTCCCTCCTCCCTCTCTGTCTCTTCTCTGTCTCTGTCTCTCTCTCTCTCTCTGTCTGTCTCTTTCTATTTATCTCTCTCTGTCTCTCTCTCCTCCCCTCTCTCTCACTCTCTCCCTCCTCCTCTCTGTCTCTCTTCTCTGTCTCTGTCTCTCTCTCTCCTCTGTCTCTGTCTCTGTCGCTCTC
>NW_027015220.1:0-11944 GCF_036934945.1 Oncorhynchus masou masou
TCTCTCTCTCAATGACTGTTGTATTACCTCTCTCTCTCTCAATGACTGTTGTATTCTCTCTCAATGACTGTTGTATTATCTCTCTATCTCTCAATGACTGTTGTATTATCTCTCTATCTCTCAATGACTGTTGTATTATCTCTCTCTCTCTCAATGACTGTTGTATTATCTCTCTCTCAATGACTGTTATCTCGCTCTCTCTCTCTCAATGACTGTATTATCTTTCTCTCTCTCAATGACTATCTTTCTCTCACTGACTATCTTTCTCTCTCTCTCGCAATGACTTATCGCTCTCTCGCTCTCTCTCTCTCTCAATGACTGTTATATTTTTCTCTCGCTCTCACTCTTTCTCAATGACTATTAGTGTAGAGTTAAACATTAAGCAACAATATTTCAACATACTGTAAACTCTAAGTCACGCTATCTCTCACAGTCTCTATAACTCTCTCTTCCTGTCCCTTCCAGTGACTCTGTACAACTGTTCTGTGGGGCGTTCTGACTGTAGCCAGTGTCACACGGCGGACCAGAAGTATGGCTGTGTGTGGTGTGGAGGGGACCAGTCCACCTGTCTGTACGGAGACTCCTGCAGCGAGCCCCTCGAACAGACTTGCCCCGCCCCCGTCATCCATGCCGTGAGTACCGTCCGTCCACCCCCCCATCCCCCCCGTCAAGAACTCTATCATTGTATTAATGCTCAACACTTTTTAACACTTGACACAGTGTCATAAGTGTGACAGATGTAATTATCTTTGTTGATGTTCACTAGAATATTTCTGGCTTAACTTCTTGAAACTCCCCATCCCGGATCCGGTATCGTGACTAAAGCCTCAGGCTCATTAGCATAACGCAACGTTAACGATTTCTGAAAATCGCAAATAAAATGAAAATAATGCGTCTGCTCTCAAGCTTAGCCTTTTCTTAACAACACTGTCATCTCAGATTTTCAAAATATGCTTTTGAACCATAGAAATTGACTAATTTGTGTAAGAGTATGCAAAGCTAGCATAGCATTTTGAGTAGCATTTAGCACGCAACATTTTCACAAAAACCAGATAACCAAATAAATAAAATAATTTACCTTTGAAGAGCTTCTGATGTTTTCAATGAAGAGACTCTCAGTTACATACCAAATGCGCAGTTTTTCCTGAAAGCGTCTGTGTGTAGGAGAAATCGTTCCGTTTTCTACATTGCGTCTGGCTACCGAAACGAACCGAAAATTCAGTGACCTACAACGTAAAACTTTTTCTGGATTAACTACATAATATCGACCGAAACATGGCAAACGTTGTTTGGAATCAATCCTCAAGGTGTTTTTTCACATATCTCTTCATTGATATGCAGTTTGTGGAAGCTTGCTTTCCTCTCTGTATCCCATGGAAAAATACTGGCAGGTGACTTTTGCGCACCAATTTCGGCGCAGGACACCGGGCGGACACCTGGTAAATGTGGTCTCTTATGGTCAATCTTCCAATGATCTGCCTACAAATACGTCACAATGCTGCAGACACCTTGGGGAAACGACAGAAAGGGCAGGCTCATTCCTCTCGCATTCACAGCCATATAAGGAGACAATGGAAAACAGAGCCTCAAAAATCCTGCTCATTTCCTGGATGCCGTCTCATCTTGGTTTTGCCTGAAGCTCACGTTCTAGGGCACGCACAGAAAATATCTTGGTAGTTCTGGACACGTCAGAGTGTTTTCTTTTGAAAGCTATCAATTATATGCATAGTCGAGCATCTTTTTGTGACAAAATATCTTGTTTAAAACGGGAACGTTTTTCATCCAAAAATGAAATAGCACCCCCAGAGCATCAACAGGTTAACTTAATGGAATGAACCAGAGTCATTTATAGAGATATAACTCTGGAATTACTGTTGTAATCTTATTGTTGAGTACGAGAAAGAATCAGTTCTAACGTGTTTTATACTTCTGTGTTAGATTGAGCCCCTGTCTGGACTGGTGGAGGGGGGAACCCTGCTGACCATCTCAGGGTCCAACCTGGGCCAGAAGGCTGAGGACATCCTGCACTCTGTCACTGTGGCTGGGGTTTCCTGCTCTGTCATCCCCCACCTCTACGAGGTCTCCTCCAGGTATGGACTGTGAAAGGGAGATACCTAGTCAGTTGTACAACTGAATGTGTTCAACTGAAATGGGTTTTCTGCATTTAACCCAACCCCTCTGAATCAGAGAGGTGCGGGGAGCTGCCTTAATCAACATCACGTCTTCGCCGCCCGGGGAACAGTGGGTTTAACTGCCTTACTCAGGGGCAGAATTACAGATTTTACCTTGTCAGCTTGGGCATTCAATCTAGCAGCCTTTTGGTTACTAGTCCAACGCTCTAACCACTAGACTACCTGTCTCTGTGTTAGGTGGGGGAGGAGGTCAACGTGAGTGTGATTACTCCTTCCGTGTGAGATTACTATGATTCATAATTATCCTGTATCTGTGTGTGTCCTCTGTAGGATTGTGTGTAAGACCAAAGCCAGTGGGGGAGAGAAGACAGGCCAAGTGTCAGTAGAAGTGAGCGGGGGAGAGTTTGGCCTCTCCAGCCAGAGGTTCAGCTACCAGGATCCGTTTGTGATGGAGGTGTCCCCACAGAGGGGTCCCAAGGCAGGGGGCACGTCCCTGACCATCACTGGGAGGAACCTGCTCACGGGACGCCCCTCTGACATCACTGTCACCGTGGGAGGAGTACAATGTGTCATGTGAGTGATTATGAAACTCACTCATGAACACACATAAAGAGAGATTCAGATACATAATCCTGTTCACTGTGCTGTACTTCTGTTCTTTATCTCCCCCTTCTCTCCTCCTCCCTTCTCTTCTCCTCCCTTCTCTTCTCTCCTCCTCCCTTCTCTTCTCTCCTCCTCCTTCTCCCTTCTCTTCTCTCCTCCTCCCTTCTCTTCTCTCCTCCTCCCTTCTCTTCTCTCCTCCTCCCTTCTCTCCTCCTCCCTTCTCTTCTCTCCTCCTCCCTTCTCTTCTCTCCTCCCCCACTCCTCTTCTCTTCTCTTCTCTCCCTCCTCCACTCCCTCTTCTCCTCCTCCCTTCTCTTCTCTCCCTCCTCCCTCTCTTCTCTCCCTCCTCCCTCCTCCTCCCTTCTCTTCTCTCCTCCTCCCTTCTCTTCTCTCCCCTCCCCCACTCTCCTCCCTCCCCCCTTCTCTTCTCTCCTCCTCCCTTCTCTTCTCTCCTCCTCTCTCTCCCTCCTCCCTTCTCCTCCTCCCTTCTCTTCTCTCCTCCTCCCTTCTCTTCTCTCCTCCTCCCTTCTCTTCTCTCCTCCTCCCTTCTCTTCTCTCCTCCTCCCTTCTCTCCTCCTCCCTTCTCTTCTCTCTCCTCCCTTCTCTCCTCCTCTTCTCTTCCTCCCTTCTCTTCTCTCCTCCTCCCCTTCTCTCTCTCCTCCTCCCTTCTCTCCTCCTCCCCTTCTCTCCTCCTCCCTTCTCCTCTCCTCCTCCCTTCTCTTCCTCCTCCCTTCTCTTCTCTCCTCCTCCCCTTCCTTCTCTCCTCCTCCCTTCTCTTCTCTCCTCCTCTCTTCTCTCCTCCTCCCTTCTCTCCTCCTCCCTTCTCTCCTCCTCCCTTCTCTTCTCTCCTCCTCCCTTCTCTTCTCTCCCTCCTCCCTTCTCTTCTCTCCTCCTCCCCTCTTTCTCCTCCCCCTTCTCTTTCTCCTCCTCCCTTCTCTCTCCTCCTCCCTTCTCTTCTCTCCTCCACTCCTCTTCTCTCCTCCCCCACTCTCTTCTCTCCTCTCCTTCTCTTCTCTCCTCCTCCCTTCTCTTCTCTCTCCCCCTCCTCTCTTCTCTCCTCCTCCCTTCTCTTCTCTCCTCCTCCCTTCTCTTCTCTCCTCCTCCACTCTCTTCTCCCTCCCCACTCCTCTTCTCTCCTCCCCTTCTCTTCTCTCCTCCTCCCTTCTCTCTCTCTCCTCCTCCCTTCTCTTCTCTCCTCCTCCCTCCTTCTCTCCTCCCTTCTCTTCTCTCTCCTCCTCCCTTTCTCTTCTCTCCTCCTCCCTTCTCTTCTCCTCCTCCCTTCTCTTCTCTCCTCCTCCACTCCTCTTCTCTCCTCCCCCACTCCTCTTCTCTCCTCCTCCCTTCTCTTCTCCTCCTCCCTTCCTCTTCTCTCCCCTCCTCCCTTCTCTTTCTCTCCTCCTCCCTTCTCTCTCTCCCTCCCCCTTCTCTCTTCTCCCTCCTCCCTTCTCTTCTCTCCTCCTCCCTTTTCTTCTCTCCTCCTCCCTTCTCTTCTCTCCTCCTCCCTTCTCTTCTCTCCTCCTCCCTTCTCTCCCTCCTCCCTTCTCTCCTCTCTCCTCCTCCCTTCTCTCCTCCTCCCTTCTCTTCTCTCCTCCTCCCTTCTCTTCTCTCCTCCCTCCCTTCTCTTCTCTCCCTCCTCCCTTCTCTTCTCTCCTCCTCCCTTTCTTCTCTCCTCCTCCCTTCTCTTCTCTCCTCCCTACTCTTCTCTCCTCCCCACTCCTCTTCTCTCCTCCCCCACTCCTCTTCTCTTCCCTCCCTCCTCCCTCCCCCACTCTCTTCTCTCCTCCCCCTCCTCTTCTCTCCCTCCTCCTCTCTCTCCTCCCTCTCTTCTCTCCTCCCCACTCCCTCCCTCCCTTCTCCCCTTTCTCTCTCTCCTCCCCCACTCCTCTTCTCTCCTCCCCCACTCCCCCTCCTCCCCACTCCTCTTCTCTCCTCCCCCTCCTCTCTTCTCTCTCCTCCCCCCTCCCTTCTCTTCTCTCCTCCCCCACTCCCTCTTCTCTCCTCCCCTTTCTCTCCTCCCCCACTCCTCTTCTCTCCTCCCCCACTCCCTCCCCCACTCTCTCTCTCCCTCCCCCACTCCCTCTCTCTCTCCCCCTTCTCTTCTCCCCCACTCTTCTCTCCTCCCCCCTCCTCTCTCCTCCCCTTCTCTTCTCTCTCCCCCCTCCTCTCTCTCCTCCTCTTCTCTCCCCCCACTCCTCTTCTCTCCTCCCTTCTCTCCTCCCCCACTCCTCTTCTCTCCTCCTCCCTCCTCCCCCACTCCTCTTCTCTCCCTCCCCCACTCCTCTTCTCCCCTCTCCTCCCCCACTCCTCCCCTCTTCTCTCTCCCCCTTCTCTTCTCTCCCCCACTCCTCTCTCTCCTCCCCCTTCTCTTTCTCCCCCACTCCTCCCTCCTCCCCCTTCTCTTCTCTCCTCCCCCCCTCTTCTCTCCTCTCCTCTTCTCTCCTCCCCACTCCTCTTCTCTCCTCCCCCACTCCTCTTCTCTCCTCCCCCAGTTTATCAGAGGCCCAGGATGACAGTGTGGTGTGTGTGACGGGCAGCAGCAACAGGACGGGTGATCACCGCGTGACGCTTCACTATGGCAACAGCCAGCGCCACCTTCACGAGTCAGCCTACAGCTTCACCCCCAACCCCAACATCACCCAGGCCGCGCCCGCCAAGAGCTTCCTCAGGTGTGTGTGTGTGTGTGTGTGTGACCTCTTACAGATCTATAGATGTGTCACTTGAAGTGAACTGAAGTTGGTTTACGTGAACTTCGCTTAAGGGAACGTCTTGATAATAATTATCTTAAGTTGAGTGGACTTCACCCCACTGGACTGAAACACTCGAGTGGACACTCAATATGGCCACAAGTCTGACCATCACAGGACATTAACTTGAATGGGAATTACCATTCTAGTAGTTATATGTCTACGTTCATTATGAAACATTGTCCTCCTTATCTCTGTGTGTAGCAGTGTCTGTCTGGTCCATCTAAAGTTGAGTCCCTGGCCCCACTCATACATAAAAATGGGAGACTGACTGAACAAAACATTAACACCTGATCTTTCCTTGACATAGACAAACCAGGTGAATCCAGGTGAAAGCTATGATCCCTTATTGATGTCAATAAGGGATCAATAAATCCACTTCAATCAGTGTAGATGAAGGGAGGACACAGGTTAAAGAAGGATTTATAAGCCTAAATTCAGTGTCCCTGGCCCCACTCATACAGGTGTTGTGACACATCTCCTCCCTGTCTGTTTGTGTAGAGGTGGGTGTCTGCACTTTGTGTTGGGCCACAACCTTTTCGTTCTAGTAATTGTATTTCTATGGGTTTGTGACATTTCCTCCCATCTCTGTGTATAGCGGTGGCCGTCTGATCTTCGTGTCGGGTCACAACCTGGATGTGGTACAGCAACCTAACATGTTGGTCACTGTTTTCCCCTGGGAGTCCATCCCCCAGAGGAGAAGGAGGAGGAATGGAGAAGAAAGGGAGCATGAGACAGAGGACAAGGTGCTGTGGAGGCATCGCAGGATCGTACCGGAGCCCAACTGCCCTGGGGACCCAGTCTGCTCCATCATACAGGTGTGTGGTGAGGGAAGGAGAGTGTGTGGTGAGGAAGGAGAGTGTGTGGTGTGTGTGGTGAGTGTGTGGTGAGGGAAGGAGAGTGGGTGGTGAGTGTTTTAGGACTGTATAGATGAAATGTATCTTTCTCCTGTATTTTGTAGAATCTATTCTAAGGAGTAATATTGTAACTTTTTTTAAAATATTTTTTATTTAACCTTTATTTAACCAGGTAGGCCAGTTGAGAACAAGTTCTAATTTCAACTGCGACTTGGCCAAGATAAAGCAAAGCAGTGCGACAAAAAGTTACACATGGGATAAACAAAAGTACAGTCAATAACAGAAAAATCTATATACAGTGTGTGCAAATGGAGTAAGGAGGTAAGGCAATAAATAGGCCATAGTAGCGAAGTAATTACAATTTAGCAAATTAACACTGGAGTGATAGATGTGCCGATGATGATGTGCAAGTAGAAATAGTGTTGTGCAAAATAGCGAAAAAAAGTCAATAAAAACAATATGGGGATGAGGAAGGTAGTTGGATGGGCTATTTACAGATGGGCTATGTACAGCTGCAGTGATCGGTAAGCTGCTAAAGTTAGTGAGGGAGATGTAAGTCTCCAATTTCATAAATTTATGCAATTCGTTTCAGTAATTGGCAGCAGAGCACTGGAAGGAAAGGCGGCCAAAGAGGTGTTGGCTTTGGGGATGACCAGTGAAATATACCTGCTGGAGTGCGTGCTACGGGTTGGTGTTGTTATGGTGACCAGTGAGCTGAAGGCGGAGCTTTACCTAGCAAAGTCGAATAGATGACCTGGAGCCAGTGGGTCTGGTGACTACTATGCGCGACGAGCATACAGTCGCAGTAGTGGGTGGTATATGGGCCTTTGGTGATAATACAGATGGCACTGTGATAGACTGAATCAGTTTGCTGAGTAGAGTGTTGGAGGCTATTTTGTAAATGACATCGCTGAAGTCGGGGATCGGTAGGATAGTCCGTTTACGAGGTTAGTTTGGCAGCGTGAGTGAAGGAGGCTTTGTTGCGAAATAGGAAGCTGATTCTAGATTTGATTTTGGATTGGAGATGCTTAATGTGTCTGGAAGGAGAGTTTACAGTCTAACAGACACCGAGGTATTTGTAGTCGTCCCATATTCCTAGGTCAGAACTGTCCAGAATAGTGATGCTAGTCGGGCGGGCAGGTGTGGGCAGCGCGTCGGTTGAAGAGCATGCATTTAGTTTTACTAGCATTTAAGAGCAGTTGGAGACCACGGAAGGAGTGTTGTATGGCATTGAAGCTTGTTTGGAGGTTTGTTAACAGTTTCCAAAGAAGGGAAAGATGTCTACAGAATGGTGTTGTCTGCGTAGAGGTGGATCAAGGAATCACCCGCAGCAAGAGCAGCATCATTGATGTATACAGAGAAAAGAGGCGGCCCAAGAATTGAACACTGTGGTACCCTCATGGAGACTGCCAGAGGTCTGGACAACAGGCCCTCCAATTTGACAAACTGAACTCTATCTGAGAAGTAGTTAGTGAAGGAGGCGAGGCTGTCATTAGAGAAACCAAGGCTGTTGAGTCTGCCGTTAAGATTACGGTGATTGACAGAGTCGAAAGCCTTGGCCAGGTCGACGAAGACGGCCACACAGTACTGTCTTTTATCAATGGCGGTTATGATATTGTTTTGTACCTTGAGAGTGCCCGAGGTGCACCCATGACCAGCTCGGAAACCGTATTGCACAGTGGAGAAGGTACGGTGGGATTCGAAATGGTCAGTGATCTGTTTGTTAACTTGGCTTTTGAAGACTTTGGAAAGGCAGGGAAGGATAGATATAGGTCTGTAACAGTTTGGGTCTAGAGTGTCACCCCCTTTGAAGAGGGGGATGAGCACGCAGCTTTCTAATCTTTAGGAATCTCGGAAGATACAAAAGAGAGGTTGAACAGACTAGTAGTTTCTACCCTGCTGCCCTCCATCTTGGGTTATTTAAAAGTGCTTTGTGACAACTGCTGATGTAAAAAGTGCTTTATGAATGCATTTGATTGATGGATTGATTTACTCCTCCCCCTCCTCTATCTCCCTCCACCAGTACATGGAGCGTTGCGAGGTCAACTCGTCCAGTCTGATTCTGTGCCGGAGCCCGGCATTGGAGCCCCTGTGTGGGGCTCACAGGTGGACGTGGCCTTCCTCCTGGACAACCTGCGCTTCCCGTTTGGTGCCGTCAGCCCCAGGGGGCATTTAGCTATGAGCCTAACCCCGTGCTGCACCCGCTCAACCAGCAGGAGCCCCTCAAGCCCTACCGCTACAACCCAGGAAGCTTTATTCAGCTGGAGGTTAGCGTTAGCCGCTAGCTGCTACTCTCTCAACTTGTTAAATAAGCTGCTGGAGGTTAGCATTATCCGCTAGCTGTTACTCTCTCAACTTGTTAAATAAGCTGCTGGAGGTTAGCATTGTCCGCTAGCTGCTGCTCTCTCTTGTTAAATAAGCTGCTGGAGGTTCATTATCCGCTAGCTGTTACTCTCTCCAACTTGTTAAATAACTGCTGGAGGTTAGCATTGTCCGCTAGCTGCTACTCTCTCAACTTGGTAAATACGCTGGAGGCAGCCAGCTTCAGGCTAACAGCATGTACAGTTGACAGCTGGAGGTTAGCATTACCCGCTAGCTACTACTATAAAGCCAAGGCAAGGGGATAGAATGGAAATGATGTCTTATTTCTATATTTTATTGCAAGACATTCCACTCAACTCAAAGACCTTGCAGCTGAAAGTTGCAGTCGCAAATAAAACTTTCATTCTATCCCCCTGTCTGTTTAGTGGAAGGCTAGACTCCCTTGAAAGATAGACCTGCACATTGGGGAAATAGAGGAATGTTCCAAATAAAAGGAATACAGAAGTTTTGATTCCAGCATGATGCTCAATGTGGTAATATCTTCTCTCTTTCGCCCCTCTTATCTCATACTCCCTGTCTTTCTATGTCTCTCTCCCCTCCCCAGGGTGAGAACTTGGACCTGGCCATCTCTAAAAGAGAGGTGGTGGTGTTGGTGGGGGAGGGGGTGTGTGTGTGAAGGCCCTGACCCGAAACCACCTGTACTGCGAGCCCCACCCCAGCAGCCCTCCCCGGGACTCCCCAATGGCGGAAGGAAACGCGGGGTGCCGACCGCTGCCTGAGTTCACTGTGAGTCCCACTTCCGCCTCTGCAGTTCCTTTCCCTGTACGCACTGTCCTGAGGACAAACATACACATTACAGTACACAAGATGGATAAGAGCATTCATTCCAACACAATAGGGCTGTGTCTAAAAACATTATTAGTTGTCAAATCCTTGCTTCCTCTGTCCTTGTTACCTCCGTTCTCACTTCTCTCAAGGCGCAATGGAGAGAGGATCCAAGGTCCCTCCCTCGGACCTTGTCCTCCAATGCGCTTTGAGAGCGAGATATTGAGGAAATAAAAATGGGAGGACTGAGTCGACAGTAAGGTTTTCTGATAAAAGCACGGTTGACACATCTCAGTAGTCTCTTTTGGCTCCCTCACCCCCATTTTGAGGCTAATTAAAACTAACTTAGCTTGTACAGCCTAGCGCCATAGCAGATTGGTCTGTGTGTGTTTCCAGGTCCACATGGGCAACCTGAACTTCTCCCTGGGCATGGTGCAGTCTTGACATCCTCCAGCCTGTCCACCTTCCCCCTGGAGGCCCAGGTAGGGGTGGGCGTGGGGCCTCCATCCTAGCCCTCATTGTCCTCATCATAGTGCTCATCTACAGGTATGTGTGTGTGCACAGGTATTTGTTTACGTGAACCTTCTTTATCTTGAGATGAGTTCAGTTCTAATGTGTGTGTGTGTGTGTGTGTGTGTGTGTGTGTGTGTGTGTGTGTGTGTGTGTGTGTGTGCAACAGGAGGAAGAGTAAACAGGCTCTGAGGGACTACAAGAAGGTTCAGATCCAACTGGAGAACCTGGAGACCAGTGTGAGAGACCGCTGCAAGAAGGAGTTCACAGGTCAGACCCCAACACTAACTAATCCATAAAAATAGAATTACTAGAACCTACATCCCCTTTCAAGTCAATTGCCATAATGTGGGTTCCCATAACTAGGAGCTACAAGCACATGCATTATATTTAAATGCACCAACCTTCTCCCCCACAGGCAGAGTTAGAGGGATATAGAGAGAGGCCGTGGTATATTGTGAGAGAAGTGACGAGAAAGAGTAGGGGATACTGCTGCGGTAAAGAGTTGGGGATAGTGCTGCGGTAAAGAGTTGGGGATAGTGCTGCGGTAAAGAGTTGGGGATACTGCTGCGGTAAAGAGTTGGGGATACTGCTGCGGTAAAGAGTTGGGGATACTGCTGCGGTAAAGAGTAGGGGATACTGCTGCGGTAAAGAGTTGGGGATACTGCTGCGGTAAAGAGTTGGGGATACTGCTGCGGTAAAGAGTTGGGGATACTGCTACGGTAAAGAGTTGGGGATACTGCTGCGGTAAAGAGTTGGGGATACTGCTGCGGTAAAGAGTTGGGGATACTGCTGCGGTAAAGAGTTGGGGATACTGCTGCGGTAAAGAGTTGGGGATAGTGCTGCGGTAAAGAGTTGGGGATACTGCTGCGGTAAAGAGTAGGGGATACTGCTGCGGTAAAGAGTTGGGGATACTGCTGCGGTAAAGAGTTGGGGATACTGCTGCGGTAAAGAGTTGGGGATACTGCTGCGGTAAAGAGTTGGGGATACTGCTGCGGTAAAGAGTTGGGGATACTGCTGCGGTAAAGAGTTGGGGATACTGCTGCGGTAAAGAGTTGGGGATACTGCTGCGGTAAAGAGTTGGGGATACTGCTGCGGTATAGAGTTGGGGATACTGCTGCGGTAAAGAGTTGGGGATACTGCTGCGGTAAAGAGTTGGGGATACTGCTGCGGTAAAGAGTTGGGGATACTGCTGCGGTAAAGAGTTGGGGATACTGCTGCGGTAAAGAGTTGGGGATACTGCTGCGGTAAAGAGTTGGGGATACTGCTGCGGTAAAGAGTTGGGGATACTGCTGCGGTAAAGAGTTGGGGATACTGCTGCGGTAAAGAGTAGGGGATACTGCTGCGGTAAAGAGTTGGGGATACTGCAGCGGTAAAGAGTTCCCAGTTCAGTCACACACCACAGCAGACCGTGTAAATAGAACAGCGGTTGGGCACTTCTGGTCCTGGAGTTTGGCAGTGTACAGGATTTTGTTCTAGCCCAGCACGAACACACCTGAATCTCTCTGAAAAAGACAGAGAGATGTGATATGAGGAAGGAAAAGACATGGGAAGAGAGACATTTCAATATATTACTAACCCTCCAATAGGAGAGACATGGGAAGAGAGATTTCAATATATTACTAACCCTCCAATAGGAGAGACATGGGAAGAGAGATTTCAATATATTACTAACCCTCCAATAGGAGAGACATGGGAAGAGAGACATTTCAATATATTACTAACCACCCAATAGGGAAGTAGCAGGCTCTTTCTATATTTCTCACCTATCCAATCCTTTCAGTTTGTGAACCCTGATGGAACTCTGAAGGAATATCCAATCCTTTCAGTTTGTGAACCCTGATAGAACTCTGAAGGAATATCCAATCCTTTCAGTGTGTGAACCCTGATAGAACTCTGAAGGAATATCCAATCCTTTCAGTGTGTGAACCCTGATAGAACTCTGAAGGAA
>NW_027015221.1:0-11942 GCF_036934945.1 Oncorhynchus masou masou
AGTAGGGGTTTAGTAAGGGGTATAGTAGGGGTGTAGTAGTGAGGGGGTTGGGGTGTAGAAATGGTATAGTAGGGGTGTAGTAAGGGTATAGTAGGGGTGTAGAAGTGAGGGTGTTGGGGTGTAGTAATGGTATAGTAGGGGTGTAGTAGTGAGGGTGTTGGGGTGCAGTAAGGGTATAGTAGGGGTGTAGTGGTAAGGGTGTTGGGGTGCAGTAAGGGTATAGTAGGGGTGTAGTAGTGAGGGTGTTGGGGTGAAGTAAGGGTATAGTAGGGGTGTAGTAGTGAGGGTGTTGGGGTGTAGTAAGGGTATAGTAGGGGTGTAGTAGTGAGGGTGTTGGGGTGTAGTAAGGGTATAGTAGGGGTGTAGTAAGGGCATAGTAGGGGTGTAGTAGTGAGGGTGTTGGGGTGTAGTAAGGGTATAGTAGGGGTGTAGTGGTGAGGGTGTTGGGGTGTAGTAAGGGTATAGTAGGGGTGTAGTAGTGAGGGTGTTGGGGTGTAGTAAGGGTATAGTAGGGGTGTAGTAGTGAGGGTGTTGGGGTGTAGTAATGGTATAGTAGGGGTGTAGTAAGGGTATAGTAGGGGTGTAGTAGTGAGGGTGTTGGGGTGTAGTAAGGGTATAGTAGGGGTGTAGTAGTGAGGGTGTTGGGGTGTAGTAAGGGTATAGTAGGGGTGTAGTAGTGAGGGTGTTGGGGTGTAGTAATGGTATAGTAGAGGTGTAGTAGTGAGGGTGTTGGGGTGTAGTAATGGTATAGTAGGTGTGTAGTAAGGGTATAGTAGGGTGTAGTAGTGAGGGTGTTGGGGTGTAGTAAGGGTATAGTAGGGGTGTAGTAGTGAGGGTGTTGGGGTGTAGTAAGGGTATAGTAGGGGTGTAGTAGTGAGGGTGTAGGGGTGTAGTAAGGGTATAGTAGGGGTGTAGTAAGGGTAAAGTAGGGGTGTAGTGGTGAGGGTGTTGGGGTGTAGTAAGGGTATAGTAGGGGTGTAGTAGTGAGGGTGTTGGGGTGTAGTAATGGTATAGTAGGGGTGTAGTAAGGGTATAGTAGGGGTGTAGTAGTGAGGGTGTTGGGGTGTAGTAAGGGTATAGTAGGGGTGTAGTAAGGGTATAGTAGGGGTGTAGTAGTGAGGGTGTTGGGGTGTAGTAAGGGTATAGTAGGGGTGTAGTAGTGAGGGTGTTGGGGGTATAGTAATGGTATAATAGGGGTGTAGTAGTGAGGGTGTTGGGGTGTAGTAAGGGTATAGTCGGTGGTGTAGTAGTGAGGGTGTTAGGGTATAGTAGGGGTGTAGTAAGGGTATAGTAGGGGTGTAGTAGTGAGGGTGTTGGGGTGTAGTAATGGTATAGTAGGGGTGTAGTAAGGGTATAGTAGGGGTGTAGTAGTGAGGGTGTTGGAGTGTAGTAAGGGTATAGTAGGGGTGTAGTAAGGGTATAGTAGGGGTGTAGTAGTGAGGGTGTTGGGGTGTAGTAAGGGTATAGTAGGGGTGTAGTAGTGAGGGTGTTGGGGTGTAGTAATGGTATAGTAGGGGTGTAGTAGTGAGGGTGTTGGGGTGTAGTAATGGTATAGTAGGTGTGTAGTAAGGGTATAGTAGGGGTGTAGTAGTGAGGGTGTTGGGGTGTAGTAAGGGATATAGTAGGGGTGTAGTAAGGGTATAGTAGGGGTGTAGTAGTGAGGGTGTTGGGGTGTAGTAATGGTATAGTAGGGGTGTAGTAAGGGTATAGTAGGGGTGTAGTAGTGAGGGTGTTGGGGTGTAGTAATGGTATAGTAGGGGTGTAGTAGTGAGGGTGTTGGGGTGTAGTAAGGGTATAGTAGGGGTGTAGTAAGGGTATAGTAGGGGTGTAGTAGTGAGGGTGTTGGGGTGTAGTAATGGTATAGTAGGGGTGTGTAGTAAGGGTATAGTAGGGGTGTAGTAGTGAGGGTGTTGGGGTGTAGTAATGGTATAGTAGGGGTGTAGTAAGGGTATAGTAGGGGTGTAGTAGTGAGGGTGTTGGGGTGTAGTAAGGGTATAGTAGGGGTGTAGTAACGGGTATAGTAGGGGTGTAGTAGTGAGGGTGTTGGGGTGTAGTAAGGGTATAGTAGGGGTGTAGTAGTGAGGGTGTAGGGGTGTAGTAAGGGTATAGTAGGGGTGTAGTAAGGGTATAGTAGGGGTGTAGTAGTGAGGGTGTTGGGGTGTAGTAAGGGTATAGTAGGGGTGTAGTAAGGGTATAGTAGGGGTGTAGTAGTGAGGGTGTTGGGGTGTAGTAAGGGTATAGTAGGGGTGTAGTAGTGAGGGTGTTGGGGTGTAGTAATGGTATAGTAGGGGTGTAGTAAGGGTATAGTAGGGGTGTAGTAGTGAGGGTGTTGGGGTGTAGTAAGGGTATAGTAGGGGTGTAGTAGTGAGGGTGTTGGGGTGTAGTAATGGGTATAGTAGGGGTGTAGTAAGGGTATAGTAGGGGTGTAGTAGTGAGGGTGTTGGGGTGTAGTAATGGTATAGTAGGGGTGTAGTAAGGGGTATAGTAGGGGTGTAGTAGTGAGGGTGTTGGGGTGTAGTAATGGTATAGTAGGGGTGTAGTAAGGGTATAGTAGGGGTGTAGTAGTGAGGGTGTTGGGGTGTAGTAAGGGTATAGTAGGGGTGTAGTAGCGGTATAGTAGGGGTGTAGTAGTGAGGGTGTTGGGGTGTAGTAAGGGTATAGTAGGGGTGTAGTAGTGAGGGTGTAGGGGTGTAGTAAGGGTATAGTAGGGGTGTAGTGGTGAGGGTGTTGGGGTGTAGTAAGGGTATAGTAGGGGTGTAGTAGTGAGGGTGTTGGGGTATAGTAATGGTAAAATAGGGGTGTAGTAGTGAGGGTGTTGGGGTGTAGTAAGGGTATAGTTGGTGGTGTAGTAGTGAGGGTGTTGGGGTGTAGTATGGGTATAGTAGGGGTGTAGTAGTGGGGTGTTGGGGTGTAGTAAGGGTATAGTAGGGGTGTAGTAGTGAGGGTGTTGGGGTGTAGTAATGGTATAGTAGGAGTGCAGTAGTGAGGGTGTTGGGGTGTAGTAATGGTATAGTAGGGGTGTAGTAGTGAGGGTGTTGGGGTGTAGTAATGGTATAGTAGGGGTGTAGTAAGGGTATAGTAGGGGTGTAGTAGTGAGGATGTTGGGGTATAGTAGGGGTGTAGTAGTGAGGGTGTTGGGGTGTAGTAATGGTATAGTAGCGGTGTAGTAAGGGTATAGTAGGGGTGTAGTAGTGAGGGTGTTGGGGTGTAGTAAGGGTATAGTAGGGGTGTAGTAGTGAGGGTGTTGGGGTGTAGTAATGGTATAGTAGGGGTGTAGTAAGGGTATAGTAGGGGTGTAGTAGTGAGGGGGTTGGGGTGTAGAAATGGTATAGTAGGGGTGTAGTAAGGGTATAGTAGGGGTGTAGTAGTGAGGGTGTTGGGGTGTAGTAAGGGTATAGTAGGGGTGTAGTAACGGTATAGTAGGGGTGTAGTAGTGAGGGTGTTGGGGTGTAGTAAGGGTATAGTAGGGGTGTAGTAGTGAGGGTGTAGGGGTGTAGTAAGGGTATAGTAGGGGTGTAGTAGTGAGGGTGTTGGGGTGTAGTAAGGGTATAGTAGGGGTGTAGTAAGGGTATAGTAGGGGTGTAGTAGTGAGGGTGTTGGGGTGTAGTAAGGGTATAGTAGGGGTGTAGTAGTGAGGGTGTTGGGGTGTAGTAATGGTATAGTAGGGGTGTAGTAGTGAGGGTGTTGGGGTGTAGTAATGGTATAGTAGGTGTGTAGTAAGGGTATAGTAGGGGTGTAGTAGTGAGGGTGTTGGGGTGTAGTAAGGGTATAGTAGGGGTGTAGTAAGGGTATAGTAGGGGTGTAGTAGTGAGGGTGTTGGGGTGTAGTAATGGTATAGTAGGGTGTAGTAAGGGTATAGTAGGGGTGTAGTAGTGAGGGTGTTGGGGTGTAGTAATGGTATAGTAGGGGTGTAGTAAGGGTATAGTAGGGGTGTAGTAGTGAGGGTGTTGGGGTGTAGTAAGGGTATAGTAGGGGTGTAGTAACGGTATAGTAGGGGTGTAGTAGTGAGGGTGTTGGGGTGTAGTAATGGTATAGTAGGGGTGTAGTAAGAACATAGTAGGGGTGTAGTAGTGAGGATGTTGGGGTATAGTAGGTGTGTAGTAGTGAGGGTGTTGGGGTGTAGTAATGGTATAGTAGCGGTGTAGTAAGGTGTAGTATGGGTATAGTAGGGGTGTAGTAGTGAGGGTGTTGGGGTGTGTAGGGTATAAGTGTAGTATAAGATGTTGGTGTAGTAATGGTATAGTGTGCAGTAGTGAGGGTGTTGGGGTGTAGTAAGGGTATAGTAGGGGTGTAGTAGTGAGGGTGTTGTTGTAATGGGTATAGTAAGGGTATAGTAGGGTTGTAGTAGTGAGGGTGTTGGGGTGTAGTAGTGAGGGTGTTGGGGTGTAGTAATGGTATAGTAGCGGTGTAGTAAGGGTATAGTAGGGGTGTAGTAGTGAGGGTGTTGGGGTGTAGTAAGGGTATAGTAGGGGTGTAGTAGTGAGGGTGTTGGGGTGTAGTAATGGTATAGTAGGGGTGTAGTAGTTGGGGTGTTGTAGTGAGGGTGTAGTAAGGGTATAGTAGGGGTGTAGTAGTGAGGGTGTTGGGGAGTAGTAATGGTATAGTAGGGGTGTAGTAAGGGTATAGTAGGGGTGTAGTAGTGAGGGTGTTGGGGTGTAGTAAGGGTATAGTAGGGGTGTAGTAGTGAGGGTGTTGGGGTGCAGTAAGGGTATAGTAGGGGTGTAGTAGTGAGGGTGTTGGGGTGTAGTAATGGTATAGTAGGGGTGTAGTAGTTGGGGTGTTGTAGTGAGGGTGTAGTAAGGGTATAGTAGGGATGCTATAGTAGACTCACTCCTTGGTCTCGCTGGCCTCTTTCTGCATGATATCCAGGATCATGCGGCAGGCAGAGGAGCAGCCCTCTGGGGTGGCGTGGATGGTGATGGGCTTCCCTGCTGCTCCCACATTCTCCTTACGATGGATGTCCACCCTGATGGAGAGAGACAGACAGGTCACTGAAAGGCTGTCCACCCTGATGGAGAGAGACAGACAGGTCACTGAAAGGCGCTGTCCACCCTGATGGAGAGAGACAGGAGGTCACTGAGAGGCTGTCCACCCTGATGGAGAGAGACAGACAGGTCACTGAAAGGCTGTCCACCCTGATAGAGAGAGACAGACAGGTCACTGAAAGGCTGTCCACCCTGATGGAGAGACAGACAGGAGGTCACTGAGAGGCTGTCCACCCTGATGGAGAGAGACAGACAGGTCACTGAAAGGCTGTCCACCCTGATAGAGGAGACAGACAGGTCACTGAAAGGCTGTCCACCCTGATGGAGAGACAGACAGGTCACTGAAAGGCTGTCCACCCTGATGGAGAGAGACAGACAGGTCACTGAAAGGCTGTCCACCCTGATGAGAGAGACAGACAGGTCACTGAAAGGCTGTCCACCCTGATGGAGAGAGACAGACAGGTCACTGAAAGGCTGTCCACCATGAGGGACAGAGACAGAAAGGTCACTGAAAGGCTGTCCACCCTGATGGAGAGAGACAGACAGGTCACTGAAAGGCTGTCCACCCTGATGGAGAGAGACAGACAGGTCACTGAAAGGCTGTCCACCCGGAGGGACAGAGACAGACAGGTCACTGAAAGGCTGTCCACCCTGATGAGAGAGACAGACAGGTCACTGAAAGGCTGTCCACCCTGAGGGAGAGAGGCAGACAGGTCACTGAAAGGCTGTCCACCCTGATGGAGAGAGACAGACAGGTCACTGAAAGGCTGTCCACCCTGAGGAGAGAGACAGACAGGTCACTGAAAGGCTGTCCACCCTGATGGAGAGAGACAGACAGGTCACTGAAAGGCTGTCCACCCTGATGGAGAGAGACAGACAGGTCACTGAAAGGCTGTCCACCCTGATAGAGAGAGACAGACAGGTCACTGAAAGGCTGTTCACCCTGATGGAGAGAGACAGACAGGTCACTGAAAGGCTGTCCACCCTGATAGAGAGACAGACAGGAGGTCACTGAAAGGCTGTCCACCCTGATGGAGAGAGACAGACAGGTCACTGAAAGGCTGTCCACCCTGATGGAGAGAGACAGGAGGTCACTGAAAGGCTGTCCACCCGGAGGGAGAGAGACAGACAGGTCACTGAGAGGCTGTCCACCCTGATGGAGAGAGACAGACAGGTCACTGAAAGGCTGTCCACCCTGATGGAGAGACAGACAGACAGGTCACTGAAAGGCTGTCCACCCTGATGGAGAGAGACAGGAGGTCACTGAAAGGCTGTCCACCCGGAGGGAGAGAGACAGACAGGTCACTGAGAGGCTGTCCACCCTGAGGGAGAGAGACAGGAGGTCACTGAAAGGCTGTCCACCCTGATGGAGAGAGACAGACAGGTCACTGAAAGGCTGTCCACCCTGATGGAGAGAGACAGACATGTCACTGAAAGGCTGTCCACCCTGATGGAGAGGGACAGACAGGTCACTGAAAGGCTGTCCACCCTGATGGAGAGACAGACAGGCAGGTCACTGAAAGGCTGTCCACCCTGATGGAGAGAGACAGACAGGTCACTGAAAGGCTGTCCACCCTGATGGAGAGAGAGACAGACAGGTCACTGAAAGGCTGTCCACCCTGAGTGGAGAGAGACAGACAGGTCACTGAAAGGCTGTCCACCCTGATGGAGAGAGACAGACAGGTCACTGAAAGGCTGTCCACCCTGATGGAGAGAGACAGACAGGTCACTGAAAGGCTGTCCACCCTGATGGAGAGAGACAGACAGGTCACTGAAAGGCTGTCCACCCTGATGGAGAGAGACAGACAGGTCACTGAAAGGCTGTCCACCCTGGGGGAGAGAGACAGACAGGTCACTGAAAGGCTGTCCACCCTGATGGAGAGAGACAGACAGGTCACTGAAAGGCTGTCCACCCTGATGGAGAGAGACAGACAGGTCACTGAAAGGCTGTCCACCCTGATGGAGAGACAGACAGGTCACTGAAAGGCTGTCCACCCTGATGGAGAGAGACAGACAGGTCACTGAAAGGCTGTCCACCCTGATGGAGAGAGACAGACAGGTCACTGAAAGGCTGTCCACCCTGATGGAGAGAGACAGACAGGTCACTGAAAGGCTGTCCACCCTGATGGAGAGAGACAGACAGGTCACTGAAAGGCTGTCCACCCTGATGGAGAGTGACAGACAGGTCACTGAAAGGCTGTCCACCCTGATGGAGAGAGACAGACAGGAGGTCACTGAAAGGCTGTCCACCCTGAGGGAGAGAGACAGACAGGTCACTGAAAGGCTGTCCACCCTGATGGAGAGAGACAGACAGGTCACTGAAAGCTGTCCACCCTGATGGAGAGAGACAGACAGGTCACTGAAAGGCTGTCCACCCTGATGGAGAGAGACAGACAGGTCACTGAAAGGCTGTCCACCCTGATGGAGAGAGACAGGTCACTGAGACTGCATACATAATCATATTCAAGTTTGGGGTCAATGCCATGATAATTCAGCAACTGATTTAACTGAAATGTAATTAACCCCATACTTCATATTGGATATTTGACCAACAAAGGACTGTGTCTATTGCAGATAGACCCATTCTGATCCAACAACGTACTTGGACTGTGTCTGTTTAGTGACGTTCTTGATGGTTAGGCCCTCCTTGCCGATGATGGCTCCTACGAACTGTGTGGGGACCAGCATGCGGAGGGGGAAGTCACGCTGTTTGTGTCGGGGCCCTCCGAAGCCCCCCGAGGGCCCTGGCTGGGGCCCGTCCTGGTCCCTGGACGACCGACATCCCCGACGCATCCGTGGGGCCTGTAGGGGCGGAGCTGCATCCATATCCAGGATGTACGACACCCTGAAGGAGTAGCCCTCAAACTGCTGACCCGTCAACTTCTCTAAGGCTCTGTGAGGGGAGAGGAGAGTCAACTTCTCTATGGCTCTGAGAGTGGAGAGGGTTAGCCCTCAAACTGCTGACCCGTCAACTTCTCTATGGCTCTGTGAGGGGAGAGGAGAGTCAATTTCTATATGGCTCTGTGAGGGGAGAGGAGAGTCAATTTCTCTATGGCTCTGTGAGGGGAGAGGAGAGTAAATTTCTCTATGGCTCTGTGAGGGGAGAGGAGAGTCAACTTCTCTATGGCTCTGAGAGGGGAGAGGAGAGTCAACTTCTCTATGGCTCTGTGAGGGGAGAGGAGAGTCAACTTCTCTATGGCTCTGAGAGGGGAGAGGATTAGCCCTCAAACTGCTGACCCGTCAACTTCTCTATGGCTCTGTGAGGGGAGAGGAGAGTCAACTTCTCTATGGCTCTGTGAGGGGAGAGGAGAGTCAACTTCTCTATGGCTCTGTGAGGGGAGAGGAGAGGAGAGTCAACTTCTCTATGGATCTGAGAGGGGAGAGGAGAGTCAACTTATCTATGACTCTGTGAGGGGAGAGGAGAGTCAACTTCTCTATGGCTCTGAGAGGGGAGAGGGTTAGCCCTCAAACTGCTGACCCGTCAACTTCTCTATGGATCTGTGATGGGAGAGGAGAGTCAACATCTCTGTGGCTCTGTGAGGGGAGAGTCAATTTCTCTATGGCTCTGTGAGGGAGAGGAGAGTCAACTTCTCTATGGCTCTGTGAGAGGGAGAGTCAACTTCTCTATGGCTCTGTGAGGGGAGAGGAGAGTCAACCTCTCTATGGCTCTGTGAGGGGAGAGGAGAGTCAACTTCTCTATGGCTCTGTGAGAGACAGGAGAGTCAACTTCTCTATGGCTCTGTGAGGGAGAGGAGAGTCAACTTCTCTATGGCTCTGTGAGGAGAGGAGAGTCAACTTCTCTATGGCTCTGTGAGGGAGAGGAGAGTCAACTTCTCTATGGCTCTGTGAGGGGAGAGGAGAGTCAACTTCTCTATGGCTCTGTGAGGGGAGTGGAGAGTCAACTTCTCTATGGCTCTGAGAGGGGAGAGGAGAGTCAACTTCTCTATGGCTCTGAGAGGGGAGAGGGTTAGCCCTCAAACTGCTGACCCGTCAACTTCTCTATGGCTCTGTGAGGGGAGAGGAGAGTCAACATCTCTGTGGCTCTGTGAGGGAACAGAAGAGTCAACTTCTCTATGGCTCTGTGAGAGAACAAGGGAGTCAACTTCTCTATGGCTCTGTGAGGGGAGAGGAGAGTCAACATCTCTATGGCTCTGAGAGGGGAGAGGGTTAGCCCTCAAACTGCTGACCCGTCAACTTCTCTATGGATCTGTGATGGGAGAGGAGAGTCAACATCTCTGTGGCTCTGTGAGGGGAGAGTCAATTTCTCTATGGCTCTGTGAGGGGAGAGGAGAGTCAACATCTCTGTGGCTCTGTGAGGGGAGAGGAGAGTCAACTTCTCTATGGCTCTGTGAGAGAACAGAAGAGTCAACTTCTCTATGGCTCTAGAGGAGAGAGTCGGACTCCCCTCCACGGCTCGCGAGGAGAGCGACTTCATGGCTCATGAGGGAGAGTCGATTTCGTTGGCTCTGTGAGGGGAGAGGAGAGTCCCAGCTTCTCTATGGCTCTGTGAGGGGAGAGTCAATTTCTCTATGGCTCTGTGAGGGGAGAGTCAACATCTCTATGGCTCTGTGAGGGGAGAGGGAGAGTCCCGATTCTCTATGTTTACTCTGCTGAGGGAGAGTCAATTTCTCTATGGCTCTGTGAGGAGAGTCAACATCTCTGTGGCTCTGTGAGGGGAGAGAGAGTCAACTTCTCATGGCTCTGTGAGGGGAGAGAGAGTCGACTGCTCTATGGCTCTGAGAGGAGAGGGTTGGCCCTCAAACTGCTGACCCGTCAACTTCTCCATGGCTCTTCGAGGAGAGGAGAGTCGGCATCTCTGTGGCTCTGTGAGGAGAGTCAACTTCTCTATGGCTCTGTGAATTTCTCAATGGATCTGTGAGAGGAGAGGGTTAGGGTTAACGAGAGGAAGAGAGTTAGAAAAGGAGAGGACAAGGGCTCTGACTTGCCGAGTTAAATAAAGGTTAAAACATATAAAAAGGGGTAGGGTGGCTCTGATACTCTCCTTCAGTGCCAAAACACTGTCTGAGCATATCTGACTAGTCTTAGACTAATTATCCCTCGTTGAAAAAAATATTCTAACGTTTCTGCCATACTGATAGGTGACAGGTGGGACATCATTTAAACACAGTAATACCACCGACAGATGACTCTACTCACACTTTGGCCTCCTCCTTGGTTGAGTATGTGGCATTCACCACAGCTGTTTCTGTGTCCGTGGTAACTGTGGATGGAGAATGAGAGAGAAAGGGTTAGGGTTAGAAACACCACAGCTGTTTCTGTGTCCATGGTAACTGTGGATGGAGAATGAGAGAGAGAGAGAGAGAGAGAGAGAGAGAAGGGTTAGGGTTAGAAACACCACAGCTGTTTCTGTGTCCGTGGTAACTGTGGATGGAGAATGAGAGAGAAAGGGTTAGGGTTAGAAACACCACAGCTGTTTCTGTGTCCGTGGTAACTGTGGATGGAGAATGAGAGAGAGAGAGAGAGAGAGAAAGGGTTAGGGTTAGAAACACCACAGCTGTTTCTGTGTCCGTGGTAACTGTGGATGGAGAATGAGAGAAAGGGTTAGGGTTAGAAACACCACAGCTGTTTCTGTGTCCGTGGTAACTGTGAATGGAGAATGAGAGAGAGAGAGAGAAAGGGTTAGGGTTAGAAACACCACAGCTGTTTCTGTGTCCGTGGTAACTGTGGATGGAGAATGAGAGAGAAAGGGTTAGGGTTGAGAAACACCACAGCTGTTTCTGTGTCCATGGTAACTGTGGATGGAGAATGAGAGAGGGAGAGGGTTCAGTCATTTCTCTGCTGTAGTGTAGGGGAGATATAGAGAACCGCTACTGTAGGGGGATATAGAGGACCACTACTGTAGGGGGATATAGAGGACCACTACTGTAGGGGGATATAGAGGACCACTACTGTAGGGGGATATAGAGGACCACTACTGTAGGGAGATATAGAGGACCACCACTGTAGGGGGATATAGAGGACCACTACTGTAGGGGATATAGAGGACCACTACTGTAGGGGGATATAGAGGCCCACTACTGTAGGGGGATATAGAGGACCACCACTGTGGGGGGATATAGAGGACCACTACTGTAGGGGGATATAGAGGCCCACTACTGTAGGGGGATATAGAGGACCACCACTGTAGGGGGATATAGAGGACCACTACTGTAGGGGGATATAGAGGACCACTACTGTTAGGGGATATAGAGGCCCACTACTGTAGGACCACTACTGTAGGGGGATATAGAGGACCACTACTGTAGGGGGATATAGAGGACCACTACTGTAGGGGGATATAAGAGGACCACCACTGTTGGGGGGATATAGAGGACCACTACTGTAGGACCACTACTGTTAGGGGATATAGAGGCCCACTACTGTAGGGGGATATAGAGGACCACTACTGTTAGGGGATATAGAGGCCCACTACTGTAGGGGGATATAGAGGACCACTACTGTAGAGGGATATAGAGGACCACTACTATAGGGGGGATATAGAGGTCCACTACTGTAGGGGGGATATAGAGGACCACTACTGTTAGGGGGATATAGAGGCCCACTACTGTAGGACCACTACTGTAGGGGATATAGAGGACCACTACTGTAGGGGGATATAGAGGACCACTACTGTAGGGGGATATGAGAGGACCACTACTGTAGGGGAGATATAGAGAACCGCTACTGTAGGGGGATATGAGGACCACTACTGTAGGGGGATATAGAGGACCACTACTGTAGGGGGATATAGAGGACCACTACTGTAGGGGGATATAGAGGACCACTACTGTTAGGGGATATAGAGGACCACTACTGTTAGGGGATATAGAGGACCACTACTGTAGGGGGATATAGAGGGACCACTACTGTAGGGGAGATATAGAGGACCACTACTGTAGGGAGATATAGAGGACCACTACCGTAGGACCACTACTGTAGGGGGGATATAGAGGACCA
>NW_027015222.1:0-17500 GCF_036934945.1 Oncorhynchus masou masou
GCGAGATAGACGATGGACTGGTGCGACTGAGACAACTTGGCCATGAAGGTAAACAATAGATAGAAATGTAGAAATAGAGAGAGTGCATTGGAGAAAGAGAATGAAGTGATGGAGAACTGTAGCTGTGGACAGACAGAGGAACGAAAGAAAATAGAATAGACATAACTATTTAAATAAAGAGACGAGAATGAAGACCGACAGGTAGACAAAGAGAGTTGGTGGGAAAAAATGGTGAAACAGAGAGACAAAGAAACAACCTGACAACCTGTAGTCCTTAGCCAAGAATGAGAGAACTACGAATCCAACTATTCTTGGCAGTTGTTCCACAGCTAAAATCTCACTCATAGCATCCAATGTTGAATAACAGTCATCTTTAGGAGAGATCCCCATGCACCAACATAGTCTCCTAGAATATGGCTCATATAACTCATTGATTAAGCAGTCATTCAGCAAGAAATGTAGTCAGTATTTTGCTTTGAAGGATTAATGAGAAGGTCACCCTACGATAAACACTCTAGTTAATTAGACTAATTAGTGTTGAGCTGAAAATAAACCACCTTTGTTGTTGTTGTATTGTGAATAATTTGATCATGTTCAGGCCTCATTACCTCTGAGAGGGATTGGTCCAATAACCAAATAATGCCTCATTACCTCTGTGGGGGATTGGTCCAATAACCAAATAATGCCTCATTACCTATGTGGGGGATTGGTCCAATAACCAAATAATGCCTCATTACCTATGTGGGGGATTGGTCCAATAACCAAATAATGCCTCATTACCTATGTGGGGGATTGGTCCAATAACCAAATAGCCTGTTTATTAACACTGATGTCATATTGCTATTTGGAAGATTGATCATATAAACCATTTTGTGAAATGAAAGCACTGGTAGATACTCTCTTCTTATTGGTCAAATGAAAGCACTGGTAGATCTTCCTATTGGTCATATGGGTTATCTATATTACAACACAGATATATGAACGAATGCCTCACGTCATTCAATCATTATGATTGATTGATTATCGACCGTTTTGTTTTCTTGAATGACGGCCCGCTCTGACACATAGCATTTAGCCATATCAGCGGCACAATCTAACCTGGCTATAAACTAGGATTAACCAAATCTCATTGCTATAATGCTAAATGCTAACGCTGGCTTTGAAGGGAGTAGCTCAGTAGCTCTATTAGCAACCAGCTATCACTCACACCCCGAAATGTTCCCTATTTCCCCTTGCCCTTGATAAATGGTACGGCCTCCCCTGTGTGATGGATGGACAGGCCTTGAATAACACACACCAGGTATACTGGATAATCTAAAGGTGAAGTCTCCATTTGTTATCACACACACACACACACACTCACACACACACACAATCTAAGACACACATGGACACACACGAACACACACACACACACACACACACACACACACATGAACACACACACACACAAACAGCAGCTCTTCCCCACAGTCTCTGAGTGATGATGCGGCAGACAGCTGCTCCATGGCGATGACCTTTCCCCAGCACCATCCTGACCCACTCTGCCCCCCAGATTGACCCACCCCCCTGGTCAGCAGTGTCTCTGTCACATTGTGTCATCTGCACAGTCACACCATGTATAGCCAGTAGATGAGGACCAGACACACCATGTATAGTCAGTAGATGAGGACCAGTCACACCATGTATAGTCAGTAGATGAGGACCAGTCACACCATGTATAGTCATTAGATAAGGACCAGTCACACCATCTATAGTCAGTAGATGAGGACCAGTCACACCATGTATAGTCAGTAGATGAGGACCAGTCACACCATGTATAGTCAGTAGATAAGGACCAGTCACACCATGTATAGTCAGTAGATAAGGACCAGTCACACCATGTATAGTCAGTAGATAAGGACCAGTCACACCATGTATAGCCAGTAGATGAGGACCAGTCACACCATGTATAGTCAGTAGATGAGGACCAGTCACACCATGTATAGTCAGTAGATATGGACCAGTCACACCATGTATAGTCAGTAGATATGGACCAGTTGAACTCTGTCTGGATGTGTAACTGTAATGGACAAGACATGGCGAGATGCCTCATGAGGCCAGCATTTAATGCTGTCCAGTTTCCCGGCATTGAACGATCCACCCGAGGTGTTGATGCAGACACATACTTTACGGAGGGATGTGGCTCTGTGTCACTGTCTCATGATGATGTCCATGAATGTACAACGATGTGATCGGAAGCTCGTCAAGCAGTTTGGGAGAGTCGTGCCGGCCATATTGTTATCAACGCCTCCAATATAGCCGGGTCTAGATTCAGTCAGATCAAGGGTTAACCTGCGATTAGCCGACACCCACATAGCTGTTTTTTCTGGCCGTGTCGGATGTGTAACTATGTTGGAGCTGTCAAATTAACATTAGCCACCTAGCTAAACTAGCTAACATTAGCCACCTAGCTAACATTAGCCAACTAGCTAAACTAGCTAACATTAGACATTTACATTTACATTTAAGTCATTTAGCAGACGCTCTTATCCAGAGCGACTTACAAATTGGTGAATTCACCTTCTGACATCCAGTGGAACAGCCACTTTACAATAGTGCATCTAAATTAGCCACAACAAATTGGAATTATTGTGAAGAAAATCATGAACTGGATACAAGACATTTACATTTTTTGTGTGCCTGTAACAAATGTGAAATGAGTACGGTGTCTATTTACGATAATTTGTATGTTGCTCAGATGCTAGTGCTCGGATTCTTGTAAACAAGGTTGCTTAGAAAGCCGCCATTTAGACTCCAACATTATAACAGTTTCAATAAATATATTTCATATATGCTATTGGGAAAATTTACATTTACATTACATTGTGTTTGTGAAGGTCTTGGATAACATGAAAACATAGTTATTTCAAAAACACCATAGCATTTTCATTAGTTTATCTTTCTGTAAGCTAACTATTGACTCATTTCTCATGTGTGGAACAGTGATATTTTGGAAACAGTCTTACCTGCATGTGACTGGGAAAAGGATTTGGAGAAAAAAACACTGTCACTCCCTGGAAGAAAATGATTATGTTTGTGATATCGAAATTCTAACAACATAGCTGTGTTTAATAGATATATTTAGGAAAAGTCACATGGAGGCATATGTGGCATAGAGATACAGAATCTCAATTTTAAATTCTTAAGTCAAAATGACTCAATTGGCGCTTCTAGTGTTGATGCGACTCTGTGCAGCCAATGACAGTGTCCGCTAGACATAATCCGGGAGCCACTGTGATTTTGACAGCTCTAGCGCAGTTCCACTCTCCGACACCGCTGAAACAAATGCTTTGTGGGAGTCGGCTAGCGGATCTGATAGAATCTTGCCCCTTTGAATCAAAGCTGAAACAGCGGAGCAGAAAATCTCCTATCAGTGACAATTGAGTTCTTTTGATTGAAATAATGGTGCACCCAGCTGAGATCATTTTGTGTTTTCAAGACACAACACTACATTATCTCACATAGGCCTAGCTGTGCTCCATGCGTGCTCCTGGCCACATTCACGGTCATTAGAGATAACGCAAAACGTGTTGTTTAGCTGCTCTAGTGGCCCTAGATGGAGAGAGAGACAGACAGAGGTAGAGAGAGAAAGAGAGAAAGAGAGAAAGAGAGAGACAGACAGAGGTAGAGAGAGAGAAAAGAGAGAGAGAGAGAGAGAGAGAGAGAGAGAGAGAGAGAAAGAAAGAGAAGACGATGAAAGAGGTTAGTTGGCTTCTCATTCTTCTCACGCTGCATTACATGTCGTGTAATGTGTTTCTCACCCTGTTCACTAGTAGGAAGACACTCACTTGGAGGCATTTCAGAGTGTACACTACAGAGACTGTATCTACCGTGTGATAGAGACCATCCACCATCATCACTGTGATGGAGATTGTATCTACCATCCACCACCCAGCTTCACTGTGATGGAGACTGTATCTACCATCCACCATCCAGCCCTTCACTGTGATAGAGACTGTATCTACCATCCACCATCCAGCCCTTCACTGTGATAGAGACTGTCTCTACCATCCAGCCCTTCACTGTGATAGAGACTGTATCTACCATCCACCATCCAGCCCTTCACTGTGATAGAGACTGTATCTACCATCCACCATCCAGCCCTTCACTGTGATGGAGATTGTATCTACCATCCACCACCCAGCCATTCACTGTGATGGAGACTGTATCTACCATCTACCACCCAGCCCTTCACTGTGATAGAGACTGTATCTACCATCCACCATCCAGCCCTTCACTGTGATAGAGACTGTATCTACCGTCCACCATCCAGCCCTTCACTGTGATAGAGACTGTATCTACCATCCACCATCCAGCCCTTCACTCATCTACCATCCAGATAGAGACTGTATCTACCGTCCACCATCCAGCCCTTCACTGTGATAGAGACTGTATCTACCGTCCACCATCCAGCCCTTCACTGTGATAGAGACTGTATCTACCATCCACCATCCAGCCCTTCACTGTGATAGAGACTGTATCTACCATCCACCATCCAGCCCTTCACTGTGATGGAGACTGTATCTACCATCCACCATCCAGCCCTCCATCACCCTTCACTGTGATAGAGACTGTATCTACCATCCACCATCCAGCCCTTCACTGTGATGGAGACTGTATCTACTTCACTGTGATGGAGACCACCATCCAGCCCTTCACTGTGATAGAGACTGTATCTACCATCCACCATCCAGCCCTTCACTGTGATGGAGACTGTATCTACCGTCCACCATCCAGCCCTTCACTGTGATAGAGACTGTATCTACTGTACCATCCACCATCCAGCCCTTCACTGTGATAGAGACTGTATCTACCATCCACCATCCAGCCCTTCACTGTGATAGAGACTGTATCTACCATCCACCATCCAGCCCTTCACTGTGATGGAGACTGTATCTACTGTCCACCATCCAGCCCTTCACTGTGATAGAGACTGTATCTACCATCCACCATCCAGCCCTTCACTGTGATAGAGACTGTATCTACCGTCCACCATCCAGCCCTTCACTGTGATGGAGACTGTATCTACCATCCACCATCCAGCCCTTCACTGTGATAGAGACTGTATCTACCATCCACCATCCAGCCCTTCACTGTGATGGAGACTGTATCTACCGTCCACCATCCAGCCCTTCACTGTGATAGAGACTGTATCTACCGTCCACCATCCAGCCCTTCACTGTGATAGAGACTGTATCTACCGTCCACCATCCAGCCCTTCACTGTGATAGAGACTGTATCTACCATCCACCATCCAGCCCTTCACTGTGACAGAGACTGTATCTACCACCAAGCCCTTCACTGTGATAGAGACTGTATCTACCATCCACCATCCACCCTTCACTGTGATAGAGACTGTATCTACCATCCACCACCCAGCCCTTCACTGTGATAGAGACTGTATCTACCATCCACCATCCAGCCCTTCACTGTGATGGAGACTGTATCTACCATCCACCATCCAGCCCTTCACTGTGATGGAGACTGTATCTACCATCCACCATCCAGCCCTTCACTGTGATAGAGACTGTATCTACCACCCAGCCCTTCACTGTCATAGAGACTGTATCTACCATCCAGCCCTTCACTGTGATAGAGACTGTATCTACCATCCACCATCCAGCCCTTCACTGTGATAGAGACTGTATCTACCGTCCACCATCCAGCCCTTCATTGTGATGGAGAGTGTATCTACCATCCACCACCCAGCCCTTCTCTGTTATAGCTAGTGCCAGCTTCCTAAAGATCCAATCTGATTTGAAGTCAGGCTGGCGTGACACTGAGACAGTCATGGCCTATCTGTGACCTCCTCTCTGCCCTCCATCCTCCTCGTGACGGCTTGGCTTTGCCAGGGTTTCACCCAGGGCACTCTCAAACAGCTCTTAGAGTGAGAACCAGCTCATGTGTGTTCCGGCTGGAAAATTGGATGGAGAAAAACCCCATCTGTACCCAGGCCTAACAACGCTCCAGGCTCTCGGTGAACTTAAAGAGCAGATTGGAGGTTGATGTGGTGCCTAGCCACCCAACTGCCTAGCCATTCAGCCCCAACTTCTGCACTGTCTCCTGGGGTGATGAGGCAGGGGTGTGTGTGTGTGTGTGTGTGTGTGTGGGTGTGTGTGTGGGTCTCCAGGGAAGGTGACAGAGAATCAAGCTGTGTCTGTGATTTCTGACTCCGGCCTGACAGTGCAACCCACATCCGCAGGGGACCTAGTTCAATGCTGCTGGTGCCTGGTGGTGACACACACACACACACACACACACACACACACACACACACACACACACACACACACACACACACACACACACACACACACACACACACACACACACACACACACACACACACACACACACACACACACACACACACACACACACACACACACACACACACACACACACACACACACACACACAGACACTTCACGCTACAAGTCCTGTCTTATCATTGTGATACCAATCATCACACAGTGCTCTTATCCAGCAGGACTCCCATAATCTTCTCTGGGCATCGATTGGCTATTAACTGCTGAGAGAACTAATGCCATTTCTATTGATGGGAAGAGCTTACTAAAGACCCACTGTAAACAGAATCCATCAGTGTCTCAGCATGAGTCTGTGGACCCACAAGATACATCTGTTATCTCATACATGTCAATTCTCTCTTCCTCATTCTCCTGCTTTCATATATGCTTCGTTAATCAATGAGAAATGAATGTTTGGTAAACATTAAAGTGTCAGGGAGTCAATAAACAAAATGATATACAGCATATGATTTGTTCAGATCATGACCTGTTTTAAATGCTGTCAGTCACTTATCACAGTGCTGTTATCGGATTGTTATGGAGAACATGTCTGGAGATAATGAGGTCATTTTAATGGACAAAACTATTCTGTTGATCATTCACTGATTTGACTCCTTGAAAAACAGATTAACATCTGGTGCATTAGTTTCCAGTGACCTCATACCGTTGGCCAATGACACCAAGGAGAAAGGGCATGTGGGTCACCTGACGTCACAGAGCGTGACCAAACAGCAGATGGCGCTCATCGCTTTCCAGCCTCCGCCTCCAAGGCGCCTCCCCCTCCTCCCTCCATCCCCCGTTTCCCTCTCATCCCCCGTTTCCTCTGGCCCTGGTCCCTCCTACATACACACTGTGCACTTGTTCCTTTGTGCTCGGGGATGTCAAGTTCCACACAGAAGCAAGTGGCTTGGCCGCACAAAGAGCCGTCTCATGGCCAGAGAACATCCCCACACCAGGCAACCACACGCACTGAGCCAACAGAGCCTGCATCATACAGTATGTCACTCCCCATGCCCCTCCATGACATTCATCCAACATGGCCGAGTTGCTATCAGGAGCATGCAGGATGATGAGGCATCTGTATAAGAGTGCATATGAGTAGTATGCCACTCAGCACAGACAGATTACAGCACAGACAGATTACACAGCGATCAGCACAGACAGATTACTACATCAGCACAGACAGATTACTAAGCGATCAGCACAGACAGATTACTACAACGATCAGCACAGACAGATTACAACAACGATCAGCACAGACGGGATTACACATCAGCACAGACCGATCAGCACAGACAGATTACTACAACGATCAGCACAGACAGATTACTACAGCGATCAGCACAGACAGATTACTACAGCGATCAGCACAGACAGATTACTACAGCGATCAGCACAGACAGATTACTACAGCGATCAGCACAGACAGATTACTACAGCACAGACAGACAACAGCGATTACAACAACGATCAGCACAGACAGATTACTACAGCGATCAGCACAGACAGATTACTACAACGATCAGCACAGACAGATTACAGCAACAGATTACTAGCACAGACAGATTACTACAGCGATCAGCACAGACAGATTACAACAGCGATCAGCACAGACAGATTACAACAGCGATCAGCACAGACAGATTACTACAACGATCAGCACAGACAGATTACTACAACGATCAGCACAGACAGATTACTACAGCGATCAGCACAGACAGATTACAACAACGATCAGCACAGACAGATTACAACAACGATCAGCACAGACAGATTACACAGCGATCAGCACAGATCAGCACAGACAGATCATTACTACAACGATCAGCACAGACAGATTACTACAGCGATTACACAGCACAGACAGACAGATTACAACAACGATCAACACAGACAGATTACAGATCAGCACAGACAGATTACTACAGCGATCAGCACAGCCAGATTACTACAGCAGCACAGACAGATTACTACAGCGATCAGCACAGACAGATTACTACAGCGATCAGCACAGACAGATTACAACAACGATCAGCACAGACAGATTACAACAACGATCAGTACAGACAGATTACAACAACGATCAGCACAGACAGATTACTACAGCGATCAGCACAGACAGATTACAGCACAGACAGATTACAACAACGAGCACAGACAGATTACTACAACGATCAGCACAGACAGATTACTACAGCGATCAGCACAGACAGACAGATTACAACAACGATCAGCACAGACAGATTACAACAACGATCAGCACAGACAGATTACAGATCGCAGACAGATTACTACAGCGATCAGCACAGACAGATTATCAGCACAGCACAGACAGATTACTACAATCAGCACAGACAGATTACTCAGCGATCAGCACAGACAGATTACAACAACGATCAGCACAGACAGATTACAACAACGATCAGAACAGACAGATCAGCACAGACAGATTACAACAACAGACAGATTACAAGTGATCAGCACAGACAGATTACTACAGCGATCAGCACAGACAGATTACAACAACGATCAGCACAGACAGATTACAACAAGCACAGATCAGCACAGACAGATTACTACAACGATCAGCACAGACAGATTACTAATGATCAGTACAGACAGATTACAGCATCAGACAGACAGATTACAACAACGATCAGCACAGACAGATTACAACAACGATCAGCACAGACAGATTACTACAATGATTACAACAATCAGCACAGACAGATTACTGCAACGATCAGCACAGACAGATTATTACAACGATCAGCACAGACAAATTACTACAGCGATGTCACAGACAGATTACTACAATGATCAGCACAGACAGATTACTACAATGATCAGCACAGACAGATTACTACAATGATCAGCACAGACAAATTACATTGATCAACAAAATTACTAAATGATCAGCACAGACAGATTACTACAATGATCAGCACAGACAGATTACAACAATGATCAGCACAGACAGATTACAACAAACGATCACAAGACCGATCAGCACAGACAGACTACAACGATCATCACAGACAGATCAGCACAGACAGATTACTCAGCACAGACGATCAGCACAGACAGATTACTACAATGATCAGCACAGACAGATTATCATTTCAGCACAGACAGATTACAACAATGATTAACTACAGAACACACAGACAACGATCAGCACAGACAGATTACAACAACGATCACCACAGACAGATTACTACAGCATTTACCAACAACGATCAGCACAGACAGATTACAACAACAATCAGCACAGACAGATCCAACGATCAGCACAGACAGATTACTACAATGATCAGCACAGACAGATTACAACAATGATCAGCACAGACAGATTACAACAACAATCAGCACAGACAGATTACAACAGCACAGACAGATTACTACAGCGATCAGCACAGACAGATTACTACAATGATTACAACAATCAGCACAGACAGATTACAACAATGATCAGCACAGACGGGTGTCGGATTATTTGTGTATCAGAATTATAAATGCACAGACAGATTAAATACACCCTCCTTTCAGCCACCAATAGAATGACAGTCATCCTGAAACCTCACAGACAGAACACCCTCCTCCAGTCACCCTCCTCCACCAACACCTACCTCCACCCTCCTCCAGTCACCCTCCTCCACCAACACCTACCTCCACCCTCCTCCAGTCAACCTCCACCAACACCTCCACCCTCCTCCAGTCACCCTCCTCCAGTCACCCTCCTCCACCAACACCTACCTCCACCCTCCTCCAGTCACCCTCCTCCACCAACACCTACCTCCACCCTCCTCCAGTCACCCTCCTCCAGTCACCCTCCTCCAGTCACCCTCCTCCACCAACACCTACCTCCACCCTCCTCCAGTCACCCTCCTCCACCAACACCTACCTCCACCCTCCTCCAGTCACCCTCCTCCACCAACACCTACCTCCACCCTCCTCCAGTCCCTCCTCCACCAACACCTACCTCCACCCTCCTCCAGTCACAAAACCCTCCAGTCACCCCCTCCTCCAGTCACTCCACCAACTACCTCCAGTCACCCTCCACCAACCAGTCACTCTCCTCCAGTCACCCTCCTCCAGTCACTCTCCTCCAGTCACTCTCCTCCAGTCACCCTCCTCCAGTCACCCTCCTCCACCAACACCTACATCCAACACCTACATCCCCCCTCCTCCAGTCAGGGAGCCAACATCTCCATATCCATGCTGAGGTCACACCTGAGCATGGAGAGCCTCACAAGTTTGACCAAATTAATGTGTATCTTACAACCTAATACGATAATTTACTTCAGCAATTTTTGTAGGGCTTCATAAGAATCTTTTGGTAAATAGTTAGGCCTAACATGCTGACCACACCGCTCGAGTCGCGTGCACAAGTGTTGCAAAATACATTTTAATGACATACATTTAAATAAATGACACATACATGTTATTCAATCATTGCATCCACACTGCTCGCTCGCGTCTGAGTAGCCAGCTGCTAAAATAGAACTTGGTTCTATTTGTGATGCTTGGACACTGCAAGTCCCGCCTCTACCATCTCCTCATTGGTTTTTAGAAGCATATACCCACATGGGTGATTGAAAGTGGAACTGAGGTCCACACTCCAGTCCAGTTGGTGGTGGTAATGCACCTTAAAGTTGGTTGTCAGCAACCATATTAAGTCCAAAGAAGAAGAAGAAGCCCGAAGGAGGAGAGATTACTAGACACAACTCAGTTTACCCTTTAATCTGTGGATTCATTGTCAGAGTAGAGGACCTTGTGCATTTCAGGTAAAATAACAACCCAATGTTTATATCCCAGGACAAATGATCTAGCAACACCAAGCTAGCTAGCTAAATTGCCATAAATGTTTCATGCATTTTGACCTGTCCCCAAATGAATATAGTTTGTTCAGAGTTCGTTTCGGCACAGCGCAGAATATCGCATCTCAACAACGATTGAGAAGTGTTGAGCATCACCAGTAGGCTTATGCCACACCCTGATGATTTATATATTTTCATAAGCGCAATGTTACTGCAAAAGACAGGTCAGAATGACTGACTGAAACAAATCCATTTTTTTTCTAAAATTAGTGGTGTTTGAATTTCTTGCTAAATTGCAATCCGGGACATGTGGTCACCCTATCTCTATGTGCCCATCCATATCCATCCTCGGCCCAAACCCCCACCCCTCCTCCACCAGTGGCCCTCCAGGATGCCTGACTAGTTCTAATGGACCAGGGTCAGACTTCCTCTCGGCCAACCAGGCCCTGGGTTCTAGGAACTGGCACTGAAACCCCTGCCGGGCGGGCGGCCTGCTCTACGACACTTCGGCCAGGTGGCCATCTGTTCCTCCTAACAGCCCGTCTCCTTGTTAATGTGCTGCCTCGTGACGGATGTAGGCCTCATGCTGGCCATGCATAAAGAGACAGCGACAATCTGTAGCTAAAATTAAACAGATTGATGTGCACTGGGGCAGCACAGACAAACACCTCACTCAGACACAGCCAGCCCCCCTTCTTCTGGTGGGCTAGCACTCCCTCCCTCCCTCCCACGCTTACTGTGGTGTAGCTACACTCTTAGAAAACAAGTATCTGTCCCCATAGGAGGACCCTGGAAAGAACCCCTTTAAGTTCCAGGTAGAACCCAATTGGTTCTAGGTAGAACCCTTTTGGGTTCCATGTAGAACCCTTTCCACAGAGGGATTCGACTCATGATTTGTTTTCCATGATTTTTATGTTATCATCCTACCTAGGGTCAGGAGTTTTTCCATGATTTTTATGTTATCATCCTACCTAGGGTCAGGAGTTTTTCCAGGAGTTTAAAAAAAACAACATATGAGCGGATTTAAAAAAATCTGGTCCCATCATAGCCAATATAAAACATTTTTTTTACAGCTGATTTATTACTATGTCATACCCAGAGTTTACCAGATCAGGAAAAACTCTGGGCCCAAGGAAACAATTTCTCCCCCACCACTCTGGGACCTGTGGGTTGCCACCTCTGTGAAAAAGAAAAGAAAAATGATGAAAAATAATTTTGGGCCTTACTGCTATTAGCCAATACAAACACATTGACTACATGGAACCACGGGTACTGAATAACATGTAAAATCCATAGCGTCTGTCCTATATCTGAGAGATGTATTTTTACACTAGGTTCATTACCCTCCTAACCACCGTCCCTCCTTTTTTATGTCCTTCCCTTTCTCTCTCCCTCCATTTTGTCCCTCCTTTCATCTTGCTGCCTCTCCTGGTGGTTCTTTGATTGAGCGATCTCAGTTGCCGCGACAACTGGTAATGATAGTGCATGCGGCGAGGAGAGAGAGCGCAATAAAGTAGAAATATAGATCTGTTTACTGTCCCTACTCTCTGTTGGCTGCCCACCATTCCTTTACCTTCTCTCTCTCTCTCTCTCCCCTCACTCTCCCTCACTCTCCCTCACTCTCCCTCACTCTCTCTCTCCCCTCACTCCCTCGCACCCTATTTGTCTATGCCGTCTCTCCTACCTTCACAGAGTTTGCCGGGTGTCTCTCTCTCTCTCTCCCCTCACTCTCTCTCACCCTATTTGTCTCTGCTGTCTCTCCTACCTTCACAGATTTTGCCGGGTGTCTCTCTCTCTCTCTCCCTCACTCTCTCTCACCCTATTTGTCTCTGCTGTCTCTCCTACCTTCACAGATTTTGCCGGGTCTCTCTCTCTCTCTCTCTCTCTCTCTCCCCTCACACCCCATTTGTCTCTGCTGTCTCTCCTACCTTCACAGATTTTGCCGGGTGTCTCTCTCTCTCTCTCTCTCTCTCTCTCTCTCTCTCTCCCTCACACCCCATTTGTCTCTGCTGTCTCTCCTACCTTCACAGATTTCGCCGGGTGTCTCTCTCTGTCTCGAACTACATTTGAATGAACCTGTCTTATAGTAGAGTTCTCACTCTTATATACAGTAGAGGTATAATGATTTTGTTCACAGTCTGAATTAGTAGATAATCTCTTTAAGTGTCCCCTCCTCACACACACAAATGCAAACATGCACACGTACACACACACGCATGCACAAACGCACAGACACACACGCCTCGCCCTAATGGCTTGGGAAATCTGGACTGACAGCATGTGCCAGATGCTAGGTGATTTCCCACCTCACTCTTTCTCTCCTTTTCATCTTTCCTCTTTCTATCTATCTATCTTTCCATCTCTTTCTCTGTAAGGATGGCGAATCACTGTGGAATCAGATCTGTGTGCCGTTAGTCATGGCTGGGGGCTCAGGGGAATACATGGTCAGGCTAGAGTAAATGATCCCCGACATTAACAAGCTCTCTTCCTCCAGTCTCTATTGTGAAGGGCCTTGCTTGTCTACACCCAGAGAGTGATCCATAATGTAGACACCCAGAGAGTGATCCATAATGTAGACACCCAGAGAGTGATACATCATGTAGACACCCAGAGAGTGATACATCATGTAGACACCCAGAGGGTGATTCATAATATCTACACCCAGAGAGTGATCCATAATGTAGACACCCAGAGAGTGATCCATAATGTAGACACCCAGAGAGTGATCCATAATGTAGACACCCAGAGAGTGATCCATAATGTCTACACCCAGAGAGTGATCCATAATGTAGACACCCAGAGAGTGATCCATAATGTAGACACCCAGAGAGTGATCCATAATGTAGACACCCAGAGAGTGATCCATAATGTAGACACCCAGAGAGTGATCCATAATGTAGACACCCAGAGAGTGATCCATAATATAGACACCCAGAGAGTGGTCCATAATGTAGACACCCAGAGAGTGATACATCATGTAGACACCCAGAGAGTGATCCATAATGTAGACACCCAGAGAGTGATACATCATGTAGACACCCAGAGAGTGATCCATAATGTAGACACCCAGAGAGTGATCCATAATGTAGACACCCAGATAGTGATCCATAATGTCTACACCCAGAGAGGGATCCATAATATAGACACCCAGAGAGTGGTCCATAATGTCCACACCCAGAGAGTGATCCATAATGTATACACCCAGAGAGTGATCCATAATGTCTACACCCAGAGGGTGATCCATAATGTATACACCCAGAGAGTGATCCATAATGTCCACACCCAGACCACCCAGAGAGTGATCCATAATGTAGACACCCAGAGAGTGATCATAATGTAGACACCCAGAGTGATCCATAATGTCTACACCCAGAGAGTGATCCATAATGTAGACACCCAGAGAGTGATCCATAATGTAGACACCCAGAGAGTGATCCATAATGTCTACACACAGAGAGTGATCCATAATGTAGACACCCAGAGGGTGATCCATAATGTCTACACCCAGAGAGTGATCCATAATGTAGACACCTAGAGAGTGTTCCATAATGTCTACACCCACAGAGTGATCCATAATGTAGACACCCAGAGAGTGATCCATAATGTAGACACCCAGAGAGTGATCCATAATGTAGACACCTAGAGAGAGTGATCCATAATGTCTACACCCAGAGAGTGATCCATAATGTAGACACCTAGAGAGTGATCCATAATGTAGACACCCAGAGAGTGATCCATAATGTAGACACCCAGAGAGTGATCCATAATGTAGACACCCAGAGAGTGATCCATAATGTAGACACCCAGAGAGTGATCCATAATGTAGACACCCAGAGAGTGATCCATAATGTAGACACCCAGAGAGTGATCCATAATATAGCACAATGTTCCACACCCAGATTCCCAACACTAGATACCGTCCCATCCTCTCCCCATCTACTGTGTCATTGTTTTGGTCAGGGAACCAGCGACTCCTCTGGAATTCCTAGATAACATTTACTTAATAATTTGTCTCCGACTAAAAGCCAAGCACACATTTCAAACATGTGTCAATTGATGTCAGATGCCTCTATCCAATGTAGCGGTTCAAGGGTATAGTTCAATTGATCCACCACCCCTATCCTGATTCATAGAATTAAAGAGTGGAAACACACACACACAGATGGAAAACAAAGCCAAAATGGAGAGTGCCCACTCGCCCAGGCCCCTGTGCCACCGCAACCTTGATTCTACCCTGTGCTTCCTATTCACAATCAGCTGACTAGCCCAGATTGCTCCCGGCGCATTCCCCACAATGCATTATCCAGATAAATAGAGCAATTATAATAAGTCATTATAATCATAGATAAGCATTAGGGGAAGTGCATTAATGCAGCGATGTGTTTGTGTCCTATTAGCATCGGCTTCTGTTTCCTTCTGTTGCTGTCGGTTACGCTTGGGTGACCGAGCCAGGCAGTGCGTGACTGGCTGGGCGTGGGGTGGTGGTGGTGGTGCTTGCTCTGCTCTGCTCTAAAAATGGGACAGGCTGGGTGGCTGGGTTCAGGTTGGGTGGCTGCCCACCTGTCTGCCCATGCCCACCTTGCCTGCATTTCAATGGGGTCACTACCAATCTCACACAGTGAAGTTGGGCAGCATATCACACTGTCTCAATGCCAGAGAATCCACAACTTCGCCACAAGTGCCAGGTCACTTTTTTGGGCATAGCTGGCGACGAAGGCCCCTAGATTCTATCTCTAATGTCCACATCTGCTGTCATAAGATCATAGGTGGTGCATTTCTGCGTTCACTTTGCATGAATAAATATACATAGAGGTTAGCCACAATGTCATGATGACCTGGTCATGATGGAACAGGGTTATGGCATAAGTTGGCACTGTCGGGATGTGATGGCTACCATAATTTCTCCTGCTCAGGGGGGCCAAACTGCAGCTGTTATCCACTGTGTTTTTGTCCGGCTGCCTTCCTCCTCTCTGGATACGATCCGCGTCTGCCCAGCCCAGCCCACACTCCCAGGCCAGAGGGGTAATAGTTATGGAGCTGGTCTGTAATGATGGATCATTTGAAGCCTGCTGGCCCCTCTCCATTAATTTCTCTCTGTCTTTTTCTCTCTCTCTCTTCTAGCTACTCAATCGCTCTCTATGTTCATCAGTCTAGCTCCTCCCACCCTGTCTCTCCTTCCTCTCACCCTCCCTCCCTCCATCTCTCTCTTCCACCATTCCATTAGCCGGTGCTTTCAAGGCCCTCGCAGCCAAACGCATTTTCTCAATTTTCCCCCAGTACCCTCATCATCAGGATTCATTTGTTCGCCCCGAGCTAATGTTTTTAATTCAATCGTAGTAATCCATATCTGAGGTCTGTTCCTCTCTCTCTTCTTTCTCTGTCTGTCCTCTTCTTAGAAGAGAGATGGAGAGAGAGAGAGATGGGAGAACAAGAGAAAGAGGCAGCATGTCTGCCAAGCCACAATAAGAGCAGCCCTGCATCCCTCCATTGGCCCGCTCACACGTGTGTGTGCACGCAGCGGCCTGACACACACCCAGCCAGAAAAGTTAGACGTGTTTATGCTGCTTAATCTGTACATGTCAGCGGTAGAGAAAGAGAGAGAGAGACACAGAGAGAGAGAAGAAGGGAGGAGGGGTAAAAAGAGAAAGCAGGGAACACAGCAGTTGTGTTGGCTGCCCTTCATCCCCACAGCCTGAGGGAAGCTGCTGCACTGGCTATTAATGTTTCACAACACATCTGTCTAGCCTTCTAGCGCCCCTTTCTTCATCACTGCTTTCCCCCTCACTCCCTCCCTGCTGAACCACCAACGCCTGTGTTTGAGGGGGGGGGTTGAGGTGGTGGTGCCTGAATTGGGGGGGGGCTGTTCCCAATCTGACGACCTCTCTCTCTCTCATATTTTGCTGCTCCAGTGCACATCAGACTCAATCACTTGTGCAATGTGTTTTTATGAATTAATAAAAGGCACTTTTGAAAGGCCCAGCGGGTGGGGGGAGAGGGGGACTAGGAATGGAAGGAGGGAGGGTGGTATGGAGGAAGGGAGAGGGGGTGGAAAGGCAATCTATGGAAGTTTAATGAGCACCGTGGGGACTGGGCTGGCTGCTGCCATGGTATCTGCAGCCAGAGCCCCTCCACAGAGCCCAGTGCTCTACATCACTGTCACTGCTGAGTAGCGGGGCACTGTGTGCCAGCCCCAGATGACTATCATTACCCAGATAAATACATCTGCCCTCCCGAGCCTGGCCCACGCCCCCACACGACCTCCCTCCCTCTCTCCTTTCCCCACACGCCCTCCTCCTCTCTCCTTCTATGGAACACACTCTCTCTAACCAT
>NW_027015222.1:20000-36727 GCF_036934945.1 Oncorhynchus masou masou
AGCCACACAACACCAACATGTAAAGACCTACACACACACGATGCATGGTAGGACCTAACGGGAGCCACACTAACACCAACATGTAAAGACCTACACACACACACGATGCATGGTAGGACCTAACGGGAGCCACACTAACACCAACATGTAAAGACCTACACACACACGATGCATGGTAGGACCTAACGGGAGCCACACTAACACCAACATGTAAAGGCCTACACACACACGATGCATGGTAGGACCTAACGGGAGCCACACTAACACCAACATGTAAAGACCTACACACACACGGTGCATGGTAGGACCTAACGGGAGCCACACTAACACCAACATGTAAAGACCTACACACACACACGATGCATGGTAGGACCTAACGGAGCCACACTAACACCAACATGTAAAGACCTACACACACACGATGCATGGTAGGACCTAACGGGAGCCACACTAACACCAACATGTAAAGGCCTACACACACACGATGCATGGTAGGACCTAACGGGAGCCACACTAACACCAACATGTAAAGGCCTACACACACACGGTGCATGGTAGGACCTAACGGGAGCCACACTAACACCAACATGTAAAGACCTACACACACACGATGCATGGTAGGACCTAACGGGAGCCACACTAACACCAACATGTAAAGGCCTACACACACACGATGCATGGTAGGACCTAACGGGAGCCACACTAACACCAACATGTAAAGGCCTACACACACACGATGCATGGTAGGACCTAACGGGAGCCACACTAACACCAACATGTAAAGACCTACACACACACGATGCATGGTAGGACCTAACGGGAGCCACACTAACACCAACATGTAAAGACCTACACACACACGGTGCATGGTAGGACCTAACGGGAGCCACACTAACACCAACATGTAAAGACCTACACACACACGATGCATGGTAGGACCTAACACACACACACGATGCATGGTAGGACCTAACGGGAGCCACACTAACACCAACATGTAAAGGCCTACACACACACGATGCATGGTAGGACCTAACGGGAGCCACACTAACACCAACATGTAAAGACCTACACACACACACGGTGCATGGTAGGACCTAACGGGAGCCACACTAACACCAACATGTAAAGACCTACACACACACGATGCATGGTAGGACCTAACGGGAGCCACACTAACACCAACATGTAAAGGCCTACACACACACGATGCATGGTAGGACCTAACGGGAGCCACACTAACACCAACATGTAAAGGCCTACACACACACGATGCATGGTAGGACCTAACGGGAGCCACACTAACACCAACATGTAAAGACCTACACACACACGATGCATGGTAGGACCTAACGGGAGCCACACTAACACCAACATGTAAAGACCTACACACACACGATGCATGGTAGGACCTAACGGGAGCCACACTAACACCAACATGTAAAGACCTACACACACACGATGCATGGTAGGACCTAACGGGAGCCACACTGCATGGTAGGACACCCACACATGTAAAGACCTACACACACACGATGCATGGTAGGACCTAACGGGAGCCACACTAACACCAACATGTAAAGGCCTACACACACACGATGCATGGTAGGACCTAACGGGAGCCACACTAACACCAACATGTAAAGGCCTACACACACACGATGCATGGTAGGACCTAACGGGAGCCACACTAACACCAACATGTAAAGGCCTACACACACACGATGCATGGTAGGACCTAACGGGAGCCACACTAACACCAACATGTAAAGACCTACACACACACGATGCATGGTAGGACCTAACGGGAGCCACACTAACACCAACATGTAAAGACCTACACACACACGATGCATGGTAGGACCTAACGGGAGCCACACTAACACCAACATGTAAAGGCCTACACACACACGATGCATGGTAGGACCTAACGGGAGCCACACTAACACCAACATGTAAAGGCCTACACACACACGATGCATGGTAGGACCTAACGGGAGCCACACTAACACCAACATGTAAAGACCTACACACACACGATGCATGGTAGGACCTAACGGGAGCCACACTAACACCAACATGTAAAGACCTACACACACACGGTGCATGGTAGGACCTAACGGGAGCCACACTAACACCAACATGTAAAGGCCTACACACACACGATGCATGGTAGGACCTAACGGGAGCCACACTAACACCAACATGTAAAGGCCTACACACACACGATGCATGGTAGGACCTAACGGGAGCCACACTAACACCAACATGTAAAGACCTACACACACACGATGCATGGTAGGACCTAACGGGAGCCACACTAACACCAACATGTAAAGACCTACACACACACGATGCATGGTAGGACCTAACGGGAGCCACACTAACACCAACATGTAAAGACCTACACACACACGATGCATGGTAGGACCTAACGGGAGCCACACTAACACCAACATGTAAAGGCCTACACACATGCATGGTAACCTAGGCCACACTAACACCAACATGTAAAGGCCTACACACACGATGCATGGTAGGACCTAACGGGAGCCACACTAACACCAACATGTAAAGGCCTACACACACACGATGCATGGTAGGACCTAACGGGAGCCACACTAACACCAACATGTAAAGGCCTACACACACACGATGCATGGTAGGACCTAACGGGAGCCACACTAACACCAACATGTAAAGACCTACACACACAACACCAACATGTATGCATGGTAGGACCTAACGGGAGCCACACTAACACCAACATGTAAAGGCCTACACACACACGATGCATGGTAGGACCTAACGGGAGCCACACTAACACCAACATGTAAAGACCTACACACACACGATGCATGGTAGGACCTAACGGGAGCCACACTAACACCAACATGTAAAGGCCTACACACACACGATGCATGGTAGGACCTAACGGGAGCCACACTAACACCAACATGTAAAGGCCTACACACACACGATGCATGGTAGGACCTAACAGCCACACTAACACCAACATGTAAAGGCCTACACACACACGATGCATGGTAGGACCTAACGGGAGCCACACTAACACCAACATGTAAAGACCTACACACACACGATGCATGGTAGGACCTAACGGGAGCCACACTAACACCAACATGTAAAGACCTACACACACACGATGCATGGTAGGACCTAACGGGAGCCACACTAACACCAACATGTAAAGGCCTACACACACACGATGCATGGTAGGACCTAACGGAGCCACACTAACACCAACATGTAAAGGCCTACACACACACGATGCATGGTATGACCTAACGGGAGCCACACTAACACCAACATGTAAAGGCCTACACACACACGATGCATGGTAGGACCTAACGGGAGCCACACTAACACCAACATGTAAAGACCTACACACACACGATGCATGGTAGGACCTAACGGGAGCCACACTAACACCAACATGTAAAGACCTACACACACACGATGCATGGTAGGACCTAACGGGAGCCACACTAACACCAACATGTAAAGGCCTACACACACACGGTGCATGGTAGGACCTAACGGAGCCACACTAACACCAACATGTAAAGGCCTACACACACACGATGCATGGTAGGACCTAACGGGAGCCACACTAACACCAACATGTAAAGGCCTACACACACACGATGCATGGTAGGACCTACAGCCACACTAACACCAACATGTAAAGTGATGCATGGTAGGACCTAACGGGAGCCACACTAACACCAACATGTAAAGGCCTACACACACACGATGCATGGTAGGACCTAACCTACACACACACGGCATGGTAGGACCTAACACCACACTAACACCAACATGTAAAGACCTACACACACGATGCATGGTAGGACCTAACGGGAGCCACACTAACACCAACATGTAAAGACCTACACACACACGATGCATGGTAGGACCCCGGGGAGCCACACTAACACCAACATGTAAAGACCTACACACACACGATGCATGGTAGGACCTAAGGGACCACACTAACACCAACATGTAAAGACCTACACACACACGATGCAAGGACCTAACAGGAGCCACACTAACACCAACATGTAAAGGCCTACACACACACGATGCATGGTAGGACCTAGCCCACACTAACACCAACATGTAAAGACCTACACACACACGGTGCATGGTAGGACCTAACGGGAGCCACACTAACACCAACATGTAAAGGCCTACACACACGATGCATGGTAGGACCTAACGGGAGCCACACTAACACCAACATGTAAAGGACCTGCATTTATTTTATTTTTGTTACTTTATTTAGAGTTTTTCAGATATTAGAACATAAGAACAGTACAACCCCAGCTCTTCATTCCCCCATCCACCCATCCCTCCCCACCCGCCTTAAATGAGCGTGTGACCTTTATCCCCTGATAAGTAAAGACCTGATGCTCCACCTTAAATGGGAAATTGGCCACCCAATACCTTCTGCTAACTGATTCATGGGGAGGAGGACACGTTTTGTTAGTTATAGCTTATAACCAGAGAATGTCTCAAAACAGGGTTAGAGTTAGGGTATAGACTTCACAGGGTTAGAGAGAGGGTATAGACTTCACAGGGTTAGAGAGAGGGTATTGACTTCACAGGGTTAGAGAGGGTATAGACTTCACAGGGTTAGAGAGAGTATAGACTTCCACAGGGTTAGAGAGAGGGTATTGACTTCACAGGGTTAGAGAGAGGGTATAGACTTCACAGGGTTAGAGAGGGTATAGACTTCACAGGGTTAGAGAGAGGGTATAGACTTCACAGGGTTAGAGAGAGGGTATAGACTTCACAGGTTAGAGAGGGTATAGACTCCACAGGGTTAGAGAGAGGGTATAGACTTCACAGGGTTAGAGAGAGGGTATAGACTCCACAGGGTTAGATAGAGGGTATAGACTCCACAGGGTTAGAGAGAGGGTATAGACTTCACAGGGTTAGAGAGAGGGTATAGACTCCACAGGGTTAGAGAGAGGGTATAGACTTCACAGGGTTAGAGAGAGGGTATAGACTTCACAGGGTTAGAGAGAGGGTATAGACTTCACAGGGTTAGAGAGAGGGTATAGACTTCACAGGGTTAGAGAGAGGGTATAGACTCCACAGGGTTAGAGAGAGGGTATAGACTCCACAGGGTTAGAGAGAGGGTATAGACTTCACAGGGTTAGAGAGAGGGTATAGACTCCACAGGGTTAGAGAGAGGGTATAGACTTCACAGGGTTAGATAGAGGGTATAGACTCCACAGGGTTAGAGAGATAGACTTCACAGTTTAGAGAGGGTATAGACTCCAGGGTTAGAGAGAGGTATAGACAGGGTTAGAGAGAGGGTATAGACTTCACAGGGTTAGAGAGAGGTATTGACTTCACAGGGTTAGAGAGGGGTATAGACTCCACAGGGTTAGAGAGGGTATAGACTCACAGGGTTAGAGAGGGTATAGACTCCACAGGGTTAGAGAGAGGGTATAGACTTCACAGGGTTAGAGAGAGGGTATAGACTTCACAGGGTTAGAGAGAGGGTATAGACTCCACAGGGTTAGAGAGAGGGTATAGACTTCACAGGGTTAGAGAGGGGTATAGACTTCACAGGGTTAGAGAGGGGTATAGACTCCACAGGGTTAGAGAGAGGTATAGACTTCACAGGGTTAGAGAGAGGGTATAGACTCCACAGGGTTAGAGAGAGGGTATAGACTCCACAGGGTTAGAGAGAGGGTATAGACTCCACAGGTTAGAGAGAGGGTATAGACTTCACAGGGTTAGAGAGGTATAGACTCCACAGGGTTAGAGAGAGGGTATAGACTTCACAGGGTTAGAGAGAGGGTATAGACTCACAGGGTTAGAGAGAGGGTATAGACTCCACAGGGTTAGAGAGAGGGTATAGACTCACAGGGTTAGAGAGAGGGTATAGACTCCACAGGGTTAGAGAGAGGTATAGACTTCACAGGGTTAGAGAGAGGTATAGACTTCACAGGGTTAGAGAGGGGTATAGACTTCAAGGGTTAGTGTTAGGGTATAGACTTCACAGGGTTAGAGAGAGGGTAAATGGGTTAGAGAGAGGGTATAGACTTCACAGGGTTAGAGAGAGGGTATAGACTCCACAGGGTTAGAGATATAGACTCCACAGGGTTAGAGATGTATAAAATAAGATCAACTGCATATAAGGACATCTTGTGAGTTATGTTGCCCCTCAATATTCCCTCAATCCTCTACTCCTAGCAAGAGGCTCAATAGCCAAATCAAATAGGAAAGGGGATAAACAACATCCCTGCCTGGCCCCCTGTGGAGAGCGAAGCTGCTGGAGGTAACATTGTTGGTGCGAACAGAAGCCACTTGGGACAAATACGAAGTCTTAATCCAGGAAAGGAAGGTTGGGCCAAACCCAAATCTCTCTAGTAGTGTAAATAGATATTCCCAGTCGAAAGCCTTCTCAGCATCAAGAGAGATGACAACCTCTGGCTGTAGAGTTGAGTGGGCAGAATAAAGAAGATTAAATAGCTGGTGCATATTACAGAAAGATTGCCTACCTGAGATAAATCCGGTTTGGTCAGAGTTAATTACATTAGGCATCACTGTCTCTAAACAGCACGAGAGGACCTTAGTGAGAATTGTATAATCGCAGCACAATGGGCTTATAGGGCGGTATGAGCCACAGTCTAGGGGATTCTTGTCCTTTTTAAGCAAAACCTAAAATTGTCGCCTGGGTAAGTGTCTGGGGCAGTTTCTGATTAGAAAGGATGTCATTGTACATTGAGCTGAGGATAGGGTACAGTTGGGAAGAGAACGCATTATAAAATTCAATAGGGAAGCCATCAGGCCCAGGGGCTTCACCCCTCTGCATGGACTGGACTGCCTGAGTAGCTTTCTCATCACTTATTGAGGCATCCCCATGTTAGTTTGTTCATCAGAATTGAGACAATCTGGATGTCCAGATTGCCTAGAAATGCATGCATACGAGATGTGTCAGGAAGGGTCTCTGATGAGTAAAGAGAAGAGTAGAATTGCTTCAATTGACTGTTGATTTCTTTGGGTTGGTAGAAGTTAAATCAGCTGCAACACATATTTCAGGTGTGGTGCTGCTGCAGTAGCAGTGGATTGCCGGTGAAATAACAACTGGCAGCTTTCTCTCCGTGTTCATAAAATGTCTGCTTCGACTTAAACAAAAGCTGCTCCGTTTGTTTAGTGGAAAGATTGTCAAATTCCGATTGGTGTAGCAGTCTCTCATTGTAGAGTTCCGGAGTTGGAGCCCGTACCTGTTGTCCACATCTAGAATGAGTTGATAGTTCCAATAAGTGTTTAGTGTTTGTTGTCGTACGCCGTGTATGAAATAATGTATCCCCTTAGATATGCTTTTATCGACTCCCACACAGTAGAAAGGTGCAGTTGATCTGTAAAAAGACGTCAATGGGAGTTGATGGGCACTACAGGATGGTAGTAGTGGGTCAAGTCGCCACACGCATTGTGATGCAGTACTGTCCGGAATGCAGATATTTAGCTGGACAGGGCTACGGTCTGAGATAACAGTGCTGTGATATTGGCCATTAGTTACAGAAGGAATAATTATACTGTCCAGCAGGAAAAAGTCAATCCTAGAGTATGAGCTGTGGACTGGAGAAACAACACGGCACTATTTAGCAGTGGGATAGGTCCTCCTTCATGAATATGACAAATTAGAGGATTCTGGAAATGAGTTGATTACTGAGCCTGATTTTGAAATGACTTCGTTGGTCTTTGGTCTGGATCTGTCTAGACTTGGACGTAAATACACAGTTGAAATCTCTGCCCAGTATTAAATGATGAGAGTTGAGGTAAGGAAGTGTTGCAATGAGGTCAGAGAAAAATTGAGCGTCATCCCAATTAGGACCATAGAGGTTAGCCAGATCAACCTGTGTGCTAAACTATTTCCCCGTCACTATAACACATCTGCCATTAGTATCTGAAATGACTTTGAAGGAGACAAACGGAGGGCCTTTTCCCATAAGGATGGCTGCCCCTCTGGCCTCAGCTCATAAGTAAAGAGCAGAGTAGAATTGCTTCAATTGATTGTTGATTTATTTGGGATTGGTAGAAGTTAAATCAGCTGATAGATTTCAGGTATGGTGCTGCTCGCAGCGGATTGTTGAAGCTGATGAGATAACTTATGTTTATACTGTTTATTTTCTACGATATTCTACTGTATCTTAGTCCATTCTGCTCTGACATTGCTCGTCCATACTGTACTGTATTCTATAGTATTCTAATGTATTTTAGTCCATTCCTTTTTGACATTGCTCGTCCATACTGTACTGTATTCTATAGTATTATAATGTATTTTAGTCCATTCCACTCTGACATCACTTGTCCATATATACACTGCTCAAAAAAATAAAGGGAACACTAAAATAACACATCCTCGATCTGAATGAATGAAATATTCTTATTAAATACTTTTTTCTTTACATAGTTGAATGTGCTGACAACAAAATCACACAAAAATGATCAATGGAAATCAAATTTATGAACCCATGGAGGTCTGGATTTGGAGTCACACTAAAAATTAAAGTGGAAAACCACACTACAGGCTGATCCAACTTTGATATAATGTCCTTAAAACAAGTCACAATGAGGCTCAGTAGTGTGTGTGGCCTCCACGTGCCTGTATGACCTTCCTACAACGCCTGAGCATGCTCCTGATGAGGTGGCAGATGGTCTCCTGAGGGATCTCCTCCCAGACCTGGACTAAAGCATCCGCCAACTCCTGGACAGTCTGTGGTGCAACGTGGCGTTGGTGGATGGAGCGAGACATGATGTCCCAGATGTGCTCAAGAAATGCCACCCCACCGGTCATGCTAGAGGATGTTGCAGGCAGCAGAATGTTCTCCACGGCATCTCCAGACTCTGTCACGTCTGTCACATGTGCTCAGTGTGAACCTGCTTTCATCTGTGAAGAGCACAGGGCGCCAGTGGCGAATTTGCCAATCTTGGTGTTCTCTGGCAAATGCCAAACATCCTGCACGGTGTTGGGCTGTAAGCACAACCCCCACCTGTGGATGTCGGGCCCTCATACCACCCTCATGGAGTCTGTTTCTGACCATTTGAGCAGACACGTGCACATTTGTGGCCTGCTGGAGGTCATTTTGCAGGGCTCTGGCAGTGCTCCGCCTGCTCCTCATTGCACAAAGGCGGAGGTAGCGGTCCTGCTGCTGGGTTGTTGCCCTCATACAGCCTCCTCCACGTCTCCTGATGTACTGGCCTGTCTCCTGGTAGCGCCTCCATGCTCTGGACACTACGTTGACAGACACAGCAAACCTTCTTGCCACAGCTCGCATTGATGTGTCATCCTGAATGAGCTGCACTACCTGAGCCATTTTAGATTTTAAATTCTTCAAAGTAGCCACCCTTTGCCTTGCTGACAGCTTTGCACACTCTTGGCATTCTCTCAACCAGCTTCACCTGGAATGCTTTTCCAACAGTCTTGAAGGAGTTCCCACATTTGCTGAGCACTTGTTGACTGCTTTTCCTTCACTCTGCGGTCCAACTCATCCCAAACCGTCTCAATTGGGTTGAAGTCGGGTGATTGTTGAGGCCAGGTCATCTGATGCAGCACTCCATCACTCTTCTTCTTGGTAAAATAGCCCTTACACAGCCCAGAGGCGTGTTGGGTCATTGTCCTGTTGAAAAAAAAATTGATAGTCCCACTAAGCGCAAACCACATGGGATGGTGCATCGCTGCAGAATGCTGTGGTAGCCATGCTGGTTAAGTGTGCCCTGGTCAATTGTAAGTGCTGTTATTGTGAAGTGGAAATGTCTAAGAGCAATATCGGCTCAGCCACTCCGAGTGCTGAAGCACGTAAAAATAGTCTTTCCTCGCTTGCAAAACTTACTACTGAGTTTGCCAAAAGGCACATAAAGGACTCTTAGACAATGAGAAACAAGATTCTCTGGTCTGGCGAAACAAAGATTCAACTCTTTGGCCTGAATGCCAATCGTCACATCTGGAGGAAACCTGGCCCCACCCCTTTGGTGAAGCATTGTGGTGGCAGCATCATGCTGTGGAGATGTTTTTCAGTGGCAGGGACTGGGAGACTAGTCAGGATTGAAGATGAACAGAGAAAAGCACAGAGAGATCCTTGATGAAAACCTGCTCCAGAACACTCAGGACCTCAGACTGGGATGACTGTTCACCTTCCAACAGGACAACGACCCTAAGCACACAGCCAAGACAACGCAGGAGTGGCTTCGGGACAAGTCTCTGAATGTCCTTAAGTGGCCCAGCCAGAGCTCGGACTTGAACCTGATCAAACAGCTCTGGAAAGACCGGAAAATAGCTGTGCAGCAATGCTCCCCATCAAACCTGACAGAGCTTGAGAGGATCTGCAGAGACGAATGGGAGAAACTCCCCAAATACAGGTGTCCCAAGCTTGTAGGGTCATACTCAAGAAGACTCAAGGCTGAAATCGCTGCCAAAGGTGCTTCAACAAAATACTGAGTAAATGGTCTGAATGCTTATAAATATGATATTTCAGTTTTTAATTTTCAATACACTTGCAAAAAACAACTATGTAATAGATTTTTGATTAAGGCTGTAACATAACAACATGTGGAAAAGTCAAGGGATCTGAATACTTTCATAATATACCATTTACATTTTTCTATATAGGTCTATTGGAAATGCAGCCAGGTCGCCTGTGGAACAAGTCAGTCTTCAACGTCCATCTATGTCTGAGGACATCAGGGGATGACGTGGAAATTGGCCACTAGGGGCAAAGGTGAGTGTCCAGTAGTTTAGGTTTTGCTAGGACATTGTGGACAGAGACTGTGGATGGGTGTAAACATCTGATTCTGAAGGTTGCAAGTTCAAACCCGGTAATAAAATATTTTTTTTAAATATATTTTGGTTTTTAGTCTATCCCAAACCATAACACTTAGCTTAAACATTCAGAGTTAATGTCTAAACTTAACCTGAAACACTTATACTACTACTACTACAACCACTACCACTACTTACAACCAATGAAGCTACAACTATTTAGCCTACTGTTACAACTACTGCTACTCCTGCTCCTACTACTACTACTAAGCCTACTACTCCTACTACTGCTACTACTGCTCCTACTACTACTACTACTAAGCCTACTACTACTACTACTGCTGCTACTACTGCTCCTACTACTACTACTACTTCTACTACTACTACTAAGCCTACTACTACTACTACTGCTACTACTGCTCCTACTACTGCTCCTCCTACTACTACTACTACTACTAATACTACTGCTACTACTAGTGCTCCTACTGCTATTACTACTACTACTAGTGCTCCTACTGCTATTACTACTACTACTACTACTACTTCTATTGGTACTACTACTACTGCTCCTACTACTGCTCCTACTAATACTACTACTGCTCCTACTACTACTACTTAGCCTACTACTACTACTACTACTACTACTACTACTACTACTATTGGTACTACTACTACTAAGCATCCTCCTACAACTACAACTACTACTACTACTACTACTACTACTACTGCTCCTACTACTACTACGCCTCCTACTACTACTACTGCTATTGGTACTACTACTACTACTACTACTACTACTACTACTACTAAGCCTACTACTACTATTACTGCTCCTACTACTACTACTATTGGTACTACTACTACTGCTATTGGTACTACTACTACTACTATTTGTACTACTACTACTACTACTATTGGTACTACTACTACTACTACTACTACTATTAAGCCTACTACTACTATTACTGCTCCTACTACTCCTACTCCTACTTAGCCTACTACAACTACTACTACTACTACTATTGATACTACTACTACTACTATTGGTACTCCTACTACTACTACTATTGGTACTACTACTACTACTACTACTACTACTACTATTGGTACTACTACTACTATTACTACTACTATTACTACTACTACTACTACTATAGGTACTACTACTACTACTACTACTACTGGTACTACTACTACTACTATTGGTACTACTACTACTACTACTACTATTGGTACTACTACTACTACTACTACTATTGGTACTACTACTACTACTACTACTATTGCTACTACTACTACTATTGGTACTACTACTACTATTGGTACTACTACTACTATTGGTACTACTACTACTATTGGTACTACTACTACTACTACTATTGGTACTACTACTACTACTACTATTGGTACTACTACTACTACTATTGGTACTACTACTACTACTATTGGTACTACTACTACTACTACTATTACTACTACTACTATTGGTACTACTACTACTACTGGTACTACTACTACTACTACTATTGGTACTACTACTACTACTACTACTACTACTACTACTATTGGTACTGGTACTACTACTACTATTGGTACTACTACTACTACTACTACTACTACTACTACTACTATTGGTACTACTACTACTATTGGTAGTACTACTACTACTACTATTGGTACTACTACTACTACTATTGGTACTACTACTACTACTACTATTGGTACTACTACTACTACTATTGGTACTACTACTACTACTATTGGTACTACTACTACTACTATTGGTACTACTACTACTACTACTACTACTATTGGTACTACTACTACTACTACTATTGGTACTACTACTACTATTGGTACTACTACTACTACTATTGGTACTACTACTACTACTACTACTACTAAAGAGTGTGAGTTTTTCACATGGATATCTTAGACACATTTGAGATATTCCCCAAAAATCCCTTTAAAAAAAAACCTACATTTCAACAACATCACTCCATATTGTAGGGAAGTTGATTGGCCAGTCCATTAGTGCAGCGTTAGGGGTCGATATGTTTTTCCAGACAGACTCTGATCAATGCGGTGGCTGCGGCCGTTTCCTTAGTAACCACGTGGGTTGGAGCGTTACTGACAGTACGTGAGTGCGTGCGTCTCTGTGTGTTTTGGCACCAGAACAACACTGTGAAGACATTTAAGGTGATTTTAAAATAATATGAAGGCCACAGTAAATGACCCATCATGTTATAAAAAGTCATTATAAATATTTAGCGTCTGCTGAATGCAAGTGAAGGAGAGGTTCTTACCTTTCATCCCCCTCTCCCCCAGTCTCCCCCCTCTCCCCCTAACTCCCCCAGCCTCCCCCTAACACCTACCTCTCCCCTAACTACCCATAACTCCCTCAGCCGTCCCGTATCTCCCCCAGCCTCCCCCAAACTCCCCCCTGTCCCCTTAACTCCCCCAGCCTCCCCAATTCCCCTGTCCCCTTAACTTCCCCAGCCTCCCCCAAACTCCCCCTAAACTCCCCCAGCCTCCCCCTAACTCCCCCTGTCCCCTTAACTCCCCCAGCCTCCCCCTAATTCCCCCTGTCCCCTTAACTTCCCCAGCCTCCCCCAAACTCCCCCCTGTCCCCTTAACTCCCCCAGCCTCCCCTAACTCCCCCTGTCCCCTTAACTCCCCAGCGTCCCCCTGTCCCCTTAACTCCCCCAGCCTCCCCCTAACACCTACCTCTCCCCTAACTACCCATAACTCCCCAGCCGTCCCGTATCTCCCCCAGCCTCCCCCAAACTCCCCCTGTCCCCTTAACTCCCCCAGCCTCCCCCTAATTCCCCCTGTCCCCTTAACTTCCCCAGCCTCCCCCAAACTCCCCCTGTCCCCTTAACTCCCCCAGCCTCCCCCTAATTCCCCTGTCCCCCTTAACTTCCCCAGCCTCCCCAAACTCCCCCCCTGTCCCCTTAACTCCCCCAGCCTCCCCCTAACTCCCCCTGTCCCCTTAACTCCCCCAGCGTCCCCCTGTCCCCCTTAACTCCCCCAGCCTCCCCTAACACCTACCTCTCCCCCCATAACTCCCTCAGCCGTCCCGTAACTCCCCCAGCCTCCCCTAAACTCCCCCTGTCCCCTAACTCCCCAGCCTCCCCCTAATTCCCCCGTCCCCTTAACTCCCCCAGCCTCCCCCAAACTCCCCCCTGTCCCCTTAACTCCCCCAGCCTCCCCCTAATTCCCCCTGTCCCCTTAACTTCCCCAGCCTCCCCCAAACTCCCCCTGTCCCCTTAACTCCCCCAGCCTCCCCCTAATTCCCCTGTCCCCTTAACTTCCCCAGCCTCCCCCAACTCCCCCTGTCCCCCTTAACTCCCCCAGCCTCCCCCTAACTCCCCCTGTCCCCTTAACTCCCCAGCCTCCCCCAAACTCCCCCTGTCCCCTTAACTCCCAGCCTCCCCAAACTCCCCCTGTCCCCTTAACTCCCCAGCCTCCCCCTAACTCCCCCTGTCCCCTTAACTCCCCCAGCCTCCCCTAACTCCCCCTGTCCCCTTAACTCCCCCTGTCCCCTTAACTCCCCCAGCCTCCCCCTATCTCCCCCTGTCCCCTTAACTCCCCAGCCTCCCCCTAACTCCCCTGTCCCCTTAACTCCCCAGCCTCCCCCTAACTCCCCCTGTCCCCTTAACTCCCCCAGCCTCCCCTAACTCCCCCTGTCCCCTTAACTCCCCCAGCCTCCCCCTAACTCCCCCTGTCCACTTAACTTCCCCCCTAACTCCCCCTGTCCCCTTAACTCCCCCAGCCTCCCCCTCCCCCTGTCCCTTAACTTTCCCAGCCTCCCCCTATCTCCCCCTGCCCCCTTAACTCCCCAGCCTCCCCCTAACTCCCCCTGTCCCCTTAACTCCCCAGCCTCCCCTAACTCCCCCCTGTCCCCTTACTCCCCAGCCTCCCCCTAACTCCCCCTGTCCACTTAACTTTCCCAGCCTCCCCCTATCTCCCCCAGCCTCCCCCTTAACTCCCCTCTTTCCCTCTAACTCCCCCTATCTCCCCAGCCTCCCTAGCCTCCCCTATCTCCCCCAGCCTCCCCCTATCTCCCCCAGCCTCCCCCTATCTCCCCCAGCCTCCCCTAACTCCCCTGTCCCCTAACTCCCCCTAACTGGCCTCCCCCTATCCCCCCAGCCTCCCCCTAACTCCCCCTCCCCCTATCCCTCCCCCCTATCTCCCCCAGCCTCCCCCTATATCTCCCCCTGCCCCCTTAACTCCCCTCTTTCCCCTAACTCCCCCTATCTCCCCCAGCCTCCCCCTATCTCCCCCAGCCTCCCCCAGCCTCCCCTCTCCCCCAGCCTCCCCCTAACTCCCCCATTCTCCCCCTATCTCCCCCAGCCTCCCCCTATCTCCCCAGCCTCCCCCTATCTCCCCCAGCCTCCCCCTATCTCCCCAGCCTCCCCTAACTCCCCCAGCCTCCCCTCCCCTATCTCCCCCAGCCTCCCCTAACTCCCCCTGCCCCCTTAACTCCCAGCCTCCCCTCTCCCCCCTATCTCCCCCAGCCTCCCCCTATCTCCCCCAGCCTCCCCTAACTCCCCAGCCCCCTTAACTCCCCCTTTCCCTCTAACTCCCCCAGCTCCCCCAGCCCCCCTCCCCCTCCTCTATCTCCCCCAGCCTCCCTATCCCCCAGCCTCCCCTATCTCCCCCTGCCCCCTTAACTCCCTCTTTCCCTCTAACTCCCCTATCTCCCCCAGCCTCCCCCTATCTCCCCCCCCCTTAACTCCCCTTAACTCCCCTATCTCCCCCAGCCCCCCTCCCCTATCTCCCCCAGCCTCCCCCTATCTCCCCCAGCCCCTATCCCCCTCCCCCTATCTCCCCTGCCCCCTTAACTCCCTCTTTCCCCTCTAACTCCCCTATCTCCCCCAGCCTCCCCCTATCTCCCCCAGCCTCCCCCTATCTCCCCCTGCCCCCTTAACTCCCCTCTTTCCCTCTAACTCCCCCTATCTCCCCCAGCCTCCCCCTAACTCCCCCTGTCCCCTTAACTCCCCTCTTTCCCTCTAACTCCCCCTATCTCCCCCAGCCTCCCTAACTTCCCCCCAGCCTCTATCTCCCCTGCCCCTTAACTCCTCTTTCCCTCTGCTCCCCTTAACCTCCCCTCCCCAGCCTCCCCTAACTCCCCTGTCCCCTTTCCTCTAACTCCCCCAGCCTCCCCCAACTCCCCAGCCTCCAGCCTCCCCCTATCTCCCCAGCCTCTTAACTCCCCTCTTTCCCTCTAACTCCCCCTGTCCCCCTATCTCCCCCAGCTCCCCCTATCTCCCCCTGCCCCCTTAACTCCCCTCTTTCCCTCTAACTTAACTCCCCCAGTCCCCTTAACTCCCCCCCTAACTCCTCCAGCCTCCCCTTAACTCCCTCCCCCTTTCCTCTTTCCCTCTAACTCCCCCTATCTCCCCCAGCCTCCCCTAACTCCCCCCCCAACGGCGGTCTGAAAAGATTAGCCTCCCCCTAACCCTGTCCCTATGCTCCCCTCTTTCCCTCTAACTCCCCCTATCTCTTTCCCTCTAACTCCCCCTATCTCCCCCAGTCCCTAGCAGTAGGATATCACCCCTGTCAGGATGGACACACAGGAAGTACCCCAGAGACACTGGGGATGACAGGAGTTGGCTCGCCACTGAATTATTCATCACACCAGCCTTGGCCTGCTCAGTTAGATTACACCAGGGCTTTCATTAGGCTGCCCTGCAGCGTAATGTAGAGGAAGCGTTCAAATAAAATACTGCCCGTAGATCCAACGGAGCGTGGATAAATTACCATACATTTTGAGGATGGGGGAGTGTGTTGTCTGGGAGGTGGGGTGGTGTGTGTGTGTGCGTGCGTGCGTGTGTGATATGTGTCATACTTGAGTGGATCGGTGTGTGTGTGTGTGTGTGTGTGTGTGTGTGTGTGTGTGTGTGTGTGTGTGTGT